>NW_027467963.1:0-44651 GCF_004210375.1 Tachypleus tridentatus
ATAACACTGAAAACTAAATCTCCTTAAACATACGTAGAGAGTATTATAACACTGAAAACTAAATCTCACTTAAACATACGTAGAGAGAGTATTATAACACTGAAAACTAAATCTCCTTAAACATACGTAGAGAGAGTATTATAACACTGAAAACTAAATCTCACTTAAACATACGTAGAGAGAGTATTATAACACTGAAAACTAAATCTCACTTAAACATACGTAGAGAGTATTATAACACTGAAAACTAAATCTCACTTAAACATACATAGAGAGGTATTATAACACTGAAAACTAAATCTCACTTAAACATACGTAGAGAGGTATTATAACACTGAAACTAAATCTCACTTAAACATACGTAGAGAGGTATTATAACACTGAAAACTAAATCTCACTTAAACATACGTAGAGAGAGTATTATAACACTGAAAACTAAATCTCACTTAAACATACATAGAGAGTATTATAACACTGAAAACTAAATCTCACTTAAACATACGTAGAGAGAGTATTATAACACTGAAAACTAAATCTCACTTAAACATACATAGAGAGAGTATTATAACACTGAAACTAAATCTCACTTAAACATACATAGAGAGTATTATAACACTGAAAACTAAATCTCACTTAAACATTAAACATAGTGAGAGGTATTATAACACTGAAAACTAAATCTCACTTAACATAGATAGACAGGTATTATAACACTGAAAACTAAATCTCACTTAAACATACGTAGAGAGAGTATTATAACACTGAAAACTAAATCTCACTTAAACATACGTAGAGAGTATTATAACACTGAAAAGTATTATAACACTGATAAACTAAATCTCACTTAAACATACATAGAGAGTATTATAACACTGAAAACTAAATCTCACTTAAACATACATAGACAGAGTATTATAACACTGAAAACTAAATCTCACTTAAACATACATAGAGAGAGTATTATAACACTGAAAACTAAATCTCACTTAAACATACATAGAGAGAGTATTATAACACTGAAAACTAAATCTCACTTAAACATACGTAGAGAGAGTATTATAACACTGAAAACTAAATCTCACTTAACATACGTAGAGTATTATAACACTGAAAACTAAATCTCACTTAAACATACGTAGAGAGAGTATTATAACACTGAAAACTAAATCTCACTGAATAGAGAGAGTATTATAACACTGAAAACTAAATCTCACTTAAACATACGTAGAGAGAGTATTATAACACTGAAAACTAAATCTCACTTAAACATACATAGAGAGAGTATTATAACACTGAAAACTAAATCTCACTTAAACATACGTAGAGAGAGTATTATAACACTGAAAACTAAATCTCACTTAAACATACGTAGAGAGAGTATTATAACACTGAAAACTAAATCTCACTTAAACATACGTAGAGAGAGTATTATAACACTGAAAACTAAATCTCACTTAAACATACGTAGAGAGTATTATAACACTGAAAACTAAATCTCACTTAAACATACGTAGAGAGAGTATTATAACACTGAAAACTAAATCTCACTTAAACATACGTAGAGAGAGTATTATAACACTGAAAACTAAATCTCCTTACATACGTAGAGAGAGTATTATAACACTGAAAACTAAATGTCACTTAAACATACATAGAGAGAGTATTATAACACTGAAAACTAAATCTCACTTAAACATACATAGACAGAGTATTATAACACTGAAAACTAAATCTCACTTAAACATACGTAGAGAGAGTATTATAACACTGAAAACTAAATCTCACTTAAACATACAGTATTATAACACTGAGAGAGTATTATAACACTGAAAACTAAATCTCACTTAAACATACGTAGAGAGGTATTATAACACTGAAAACTAAATCTCACTTAAACATACATAGAGAGAGTATTATAACACTGAAAACTAAATCTCACTTAAACATACGTAGAGAGAGTATTATAACACTGAAAACTAAATCTCACTTAAACATACATAGATAGAATGTTATAACACTGAAAACTAAATCTCACTTAAACATACATAGAGAGGTATTATAACACTGAAAACTAAATCTCACTTAAACATACGTAGAGAGAGTATTATAACACTGAAAACTAAATCTCACTTAAACATACGTAGAGAGGTATTATAACACTGAAAACTAAATCTCACTTAAACATACGTAGAGAGAGTATTATAACACTGAAAACTAAATCTCACTTAAACATACATAGAGAGGTATTATAACACTGAAAACTAAATCTCACTTAAACATACGTAGAGAGAGTATTATAACACTGAAAACTAAATCTCACTTAAACATACATAGAGAGAGTATTATAACACTGAAAACTAAATCTCACTTAAACATACGTAGAGAGAGTATTATAACACTGAAAACTAAATCTCACTTAAACATACGTAGAGAGAGTATTATAACACTGAAAACTAAATCTCACTTAAACATACGTAGAGAGAGTATTATA
Source organism: Tachypleus tridentatus (assembly GCF_004210375.1). Taxonomy (NCBI): domain Eukaryota; kingdom Metazoa; phylum Arthropoda; class Merostomata; order Xiphosura; family Limulidae; genus Tachypleus; species Tachypleus tridentatus. Next base: position 2,492 of record NW_027467963.1, read on the forward strand.
ACACTGAAAACTAAATCTCACTTAAACATACATAGAGAGAGTATTATAACACTGAAAACTAAATCTCACTTAAACATACATAGAGAGAGTATTATAACACTGAAAACTAAATCTCACTTAAACATACATAGAGAGAGTATTATAACACTGAAAACTAAATCTCACTTAAACATACGTAGAGAGAGTATTATAACACTGAAACTAAATCTCACTTAAACATACGTAGAGAGAGTATTATAACACTGAAAACTAAATCTCACTTAAACATACGTAGAGAGGTATTATAACACTGAAAACTAAATCTCACTTAAACATACGTAGAGAGGTATTATAACACTGAAAACTAAATCTCACTTAAACATACGTAGAGAGGTATTATAACACTGAAAACTAAATCTCACTTAAACATACATAGAGAGAGTATTATAACACTGAAAACTAAATCTCACTTAAACATACGTAGAGAGGTATTATAACACTGAAAACTAAATCTCACTTAAACATACGTAGAGAGAGTATTATAACACTGAAAACTAAATCTCACTTAAACATACGTAGAGAGAGTATTATAACACTGAAAACTAAATCTCACTTAAACATACGTAGAGAGAGTATTATAACACTGAAAACTAAATCTCACTTAAACATACGTAGAGAGAGTATTATAACACTGAAAACTAAATCTCACTTAAACATACGTAGAGAGAGTATTATAACACTGAAAACTAAATCTCACTTAAACATACGTAGAGAGTATTATAACACTGAAAACTAAATCTCACTTAAACATACAGAGAGAGTATTATAACACTGAAAACTAAATCTCACTTAAACATACGTAGAGAGTATTATAACACTGAAAACTAAATCTCACTTAAACATACGTAGAGAGAGTATTATAACACTTAAATAACACTAAACAAACTAAATTATCACTTAAATCTCATAAACATAGTAGAGAGTATTATAACACTGAAAACTAAATCTCACTTAAACATACGTAGAGAGAGTATTATAACACTGAAAACTAAATCTCACTTAAACATACGTAGAGAGAGTATTATAACACTGAAAACTAAATCTCACTTAAACATACGTAGAGAGAGTATTATAACACTGAAAACTAAATCTCACTTAAACATACGTAGAGAGAGTATTATAACACTGAAAACTAAATCTCACTTAAACATACATAGAGAGAGTATTATAACACTGAAAACTAAATCTCACTTAAACATACGTAGAGAGAGTATTATAACACTGAAAACTAAATCTCACTTAAACATACATAGAGAGAGTATTATAACACTGAAAACTAAATCTCACTTAAACATACGTAGAGAGTATTATAACACTGAAAACTAAATCTCACTTAAACATACGTAGAGAGTATTATAACACTGAAAACTAAATCTCACTTAAACATACGTAGAGAGTATTATAACACTGAAAACTAAATCTCACTTAAACATACGTAGAGAGAGTATTATAACACTGAAAACTAAATCTCACTTAAACATACGTAGAGAGAGAGTATTATAACACTGAAAACTAAATCTCACTTAAACATACGTAGAGAGAGTATTATAACACTGAAAACTAAATCTCACTTAAACATACGTAGAGAGTATTATAACACTGAAAACTAAATCTCACTTAAACATACGTAGAGAGTATTATAACACTGAAAACTAAATCTCACTTAAACATACGTAGAGAGAGTATTATAACACTGAAAACTAAATCTCACTTAAACATACGTAGAGAGAGTATTATAACACTGAAAACTAAATCTCACTTAAACATACATAGAGAGTATTATAACACTGAAAACTAAATTCATAACACTGTATTATAACACTAAATCTCACTTAAACATACGTAGAGAGAGTATTATAACACTGAAAACTAAATCTCACTTAAACATACATAGAGAGAGTATTATAACACTGAAAACTAAATCTCACTTAAACATACATAGAGAGAGTATTATAACACTGAAAACTAAATCTCACTTAAACATACGTAGAGAGAGTATTATAACACTGAAAACTAAATCTCACTTAAACATACGTAGAGAGAGTATTATAACACTGAAAACTAAATCTCACTTAAACATACGTAGAGAGAGTATTATAACACTGAAAACTAAATCTCACTTAAACATACGTAGAGAGAGTATTATAACACTGAAAACTAAATCTCACTTAAACATACGTAGAGAGAGTATTATAACACTGAAAACTAAATCTCACTTAAACATACGTAGAGAGAGTATTATAACACTGAAAACTAAATCTCACTTAAACATACGTAGAGAGGTATTATAACACTGAAAACTAAATCTCACTTAAACATACGTAGAGAGAGTATTATAACACTGAAAACTAAATCTCACTTAAACATACATACGTAGAGAGTATTATAACACTGAAAACTAAATCTCACTTAAACATACGTAGAGAGGTATTATAACACTGAAAACTAAATCTCACTTAAACATACGTAGAGAGAGTATTATAACACTGAAAACTAAATCTCACTTAAACATACGTAGAGAGAGTATTATAACACTGAAAACTAAATCTCACTTAAACATACGTAGAGAGAGTATTATAACACTGAAAACTAAATCTCACTTAAACATACATAGAGAGAGTATTATAACACTGAAAACTAAATCTCACTTAAACATACATAGAGAGAGTATTATAACACTGAAAACTAAATCTCACTTAAACATACGTAGAGAGAGTATTATAACACTGAAAACTAAATCTCACTTAAACATACATAGAGAGAGTATTATAACACTGAAAACTAAATCTCACTTAAACATACGTAGAGAGAGTATTATAACACTGAAAACTAAATCTCACTTAAACATACGTAGAGAGAGTATTATAACACTGAAAACTAAATCTCACTTAAACATACATAGAGAGAGTATTATAACACTGAAAACTAAATCTCACTTAAACATACGTAGAGAGAGTATTATAACACTGAAAACTAAATCTCACTTAAACATACGTAGAGAGTATTATAACACTGAAAACTAAATCTCACTTAAACATACGTAGAGAGAGTATTATAACACTGAAAACTAAATCTCACTTAAACATACGTAGAGAGAGTATTATAACACTGAAAACTAAATCTCACTTAAACATACGTAGAGAGAGTATTATAACACTGAAAACTAAATCTCACTTAAACATACGTAGAGAGAGTATTATAACACTGAAAACTAAATCTCACTTAAACATACATAGAGAGAGTATTATAACACTGAAAACTAAATCTCACTTAAACATACGTAGAGAGAGTATTATAACACTGAAAACTAAATCTCACTTAAACATACATAGAGAGAGTATTATAACACTGAAAACTAAATCTCACTTAAACATACATAGAGAGAGTATTATAACACTGAAAACTAAATCTCACTTAAACATACGTAGAGAGTATTATAACACTGAAAACTAAATCTCACTTAAACATACGTAGAGAGAGTATTATAACACTGAAAACTAAATCTCACTTAAACATACGTAGAGAGAGTATTATAACACTGAAAACTAAATCTCACTTAAACATACGTAGAGAGAGTATTATAACACTGAAAACTAAATCTCACTTAAACATACGTAGAGAGAGTATTATAACACTGAAAACTAAATCTCACTTAAACATACGTAGAGAGAGTATTATAACACTGAAAACTAAATCTCACTTAAACATACGTAGAGAGAGTATTATAACACTGAAAACTAAATCTCACTTAAACATACATAGAGAGAGTATTATAACACTGAAAACTAAATCTCACTAAATCTAGAGAGAGTATTATAACACTGAAAACTAAATCTCACTTAAACATACGTAGAGAGAGTATTATAACACTGAAAACTAAATCTCACTTAAACATACGTAGAGAGAGTATTATAACACTGAAAACTAAATCTCACTTAAACATACGTAGAGAGAGTATTATAACACTGAAAACTAAATCTCACTTAAACATACGTAGAGAGAGTATTATAACACTGAAAACTAAATCTCACTTAAACATACGTAGAGAGAGTATTATAACACTGAAAACTAAATCTCACTTAAACATACGTAGAGAGAGTATTATAACACTGAAAACTAAATCTCACTTAAACATACATAGAGAGAGTATTATAACACTGAAAACTAAATCTCACTTAAACATACATAGAGAGAGTATTATAACACTGAAAACTAAATCTCACTTAAACATACGTAGAGAGAGTATTATAACACTGAAAACTAAATCTCACTTAAACATACGTAGAGAGAGTATTATAACACTGAAAACTAAATCTCACTTAAACATACATAGAGAGAGTATTATAACACTGAAAACTAAATCTCACTTAAACATACGTAGAGAGTATTATAACACTGAAAACTAAAACTAAATCTATAACACTGAAAACTAAATCTCATTAAACATACGTAGAGAGAGTATTATAACACTGAAAACTAAATCTCACTTAAACATACGTAGAGAGAGTATTATAACACTGAAAACTAAATCTCACTTAAACATACGTAGAGAGAGTATTATAACACTGAAAACTAAATCTCACTTAAACATACGTAGAGAGAGTATTATAACACTGAAAACTAAATCTCACTTAAACATACATAGAGAGAGTATTATAACACTGAAAACTAAATCTCACTTAAACATACGTAGAGAGAGTATTATAACACTGAAAACTAAATCTCACTTAAACATACGTAGAGAGAGTATTATAACACTGAAAACTAAATCTCACTTAAACATACACTGAAAACTAAATCTCACTTAAACAGTAGAGAGTATTATAACACTGAAAACTAAATCTCACTTAAACATACGTAGAGAGAGTATTATAACACTGAAAACTAAATCTCACTTAAACATACGTAGAGAGTATTATAACACTGAAAACTAAATCTCACTTAAACATACGTAGAGAGTATTATAACACTGAAAACTAAATCTCACTTAAACATACGTAGAGAGAGTATTATAACACTGAAAACTAAATCTCACTTAAACATACGTAGAGAGTATTATAACACTGAAAACTAAATCTCACTTAAACATACTAGAGAGAGTATTATAACACTGAAAACTAAATCTCACTTAAACATACGTAGAGAGAGTATTATAACACTGAAAACTAAATCTCACTTAAACATACGTAGAGAGAGTATTATAACACTGAAAACTAAATCTCACTTAAACATACGTAGAGAGAGTATTATAACACTGAAAACTAAATCTCACTTAAACATACGTAGAGAGAGTATTATAACACTGAAAACTAAATCTCACTTAAACATACATAGAGAGGTATTATAACACTGAAAACTAAATCTCACTTAAACATACGTAGAGAGAGTATTATAACACTGAAAACTAAATCTCACTTAAACATACGTAGAGAGTATTATAACACTGTATTATAACACTGAAAACTAAATCTCACTTAAACATACGTAGAGAGAGTATTATAACACTGAAAACTAAATCTCACTTAAACATACGTAGAGAGAGTATTATAACACTGAAAACTAAATCTCACTTAAACATACATAGAGAGAGTATTATAACACTGAAAACTAAATCTCACTTAAACATACGTAGAGAGAGTATTATAACACTGAAAACTAAATCTCACTTAAACATACGTAGAGAGAGTATTATAACACTGAAAACTAAATCTCACTTAAACATACGTAGAGAGAGTATTATAACACTGAAAACTAAATCTCACTTAAACATACGTAGAGAGAGTATTATAACACTGAAAACTAAATCTCACTTAAACATACGTAGAGAGAGTATTATAACACTGAAAACTAAATCTCACTTAAACATACATAGAGAGAGTATTATAACACTGAAAACTAAATCTCACTTAAACATACATAGAGAGAGTATTATAACACTGAAAACTAAATCTCACTTAAACATACACTTAAACATAGAGAGAGTATTATAACACTGAAAACTAAATCTCACTTAAACATACGTAGAGAGAGTATTATAACACTGAAAACTAAATCTCACTTAAACATACGTAGAGAGAGTATTATAACACTGAAAACTAAATCTCACTTAAACATACGTAGAGAGAGTATTATAACACTGAAAACTAAATCTCACTTAAACATACGTAGAGAGAGTATTATAACACTGAAAACTAAATCTCACTTAAACATACATAGAGAGAGTATTATAACACTGAAAACTAAATCTCACTTAAACATACGTAGAGAGAGTATTATAACACTGAAAACTAAATCTCACTTAAACATACGTAGAGAGAGTATTATAACACTGAAAACTAAATCTCACTTAAACATACGTAGAGAGAGTATTATAACACTGAAAACTAAATCTCACTTAAACATACATAGAGAGAGTATTATAACACTGAAAACTAAATCTCATAAACATACTTAAACATACGTAGAGAGTATTATAACACTGAAAACTAAATCTCACTTAAACATACGTAGAGAGTATTATAACACTGAAAACTAAATCTCACTTAAACATACGTAGAGAGAGTATTATAACACTGAAAACTAAATCTCACTTAAACATACGTAGAGAGAGTATTATAACACTGAAAACTAAATCTTAAACATACATAGAGAGAGTATTATAACACTGAAAACAAACATACATAGAGAGAGTATTATAACACTGAAAACTAAATCTCACTTAAACATACGTAGAGAGAGTATTATAACACTGAAAACTAAATCTCACTTAAACATACGTAGAGAGAGTATTATAACACTGAAAACTAAATCTCACTTAAACATACGTAGAGAGAGTATTATAACACTGAAAACTAAATCTCACTTAAACATACGTAGAGAGAGTATTATAACACTGAAAACTAAATCTCACTTAAACATACATAGAGAGAGTATTATAACACTGAAAACTAAATCTCACTTAAACATACATAGAGAGAGTATTATAACACTGAAAACTAAATCTCACTTAAACATACGTAGAGAGAGTATTATAACACTGAAAACTAAATCTCACTTAAACATACGTAGAGAGAGTATTATAACACTGAAAACTAAATCTCACTTAAACATACATAGAGAGGTATTATAACACTGAAAACTAAATCTCACTTAAACATACGTAGAGAGAGAGTATTATAACACTGAAAACTAAATCTCACTTAAACATACATAGAGAGAGTATTATAACACTGAAAACTAAATCTCACTTAAACATACGTAGAGAGAGTATTATAACACTGAAAACTAAATCTCACTTAAACATACGTAGAGAGAGTATTATAACACTGAAAACTAAATCTCACTTAAACATACATAGAGAGGTATTATAACACTGAAAACTAAATCTCACTTAAACATACGTAGAGAGAGTATTATAACACTGAAAACTAAATCTCACTTAAACATACGTAGAGAGAGTATTATAACACTGAAAACTAAATCTCACTTAAACATACATAGAGAGAGTATTATAACACTGAAAACTAAATCTCACTTAAACATACGTAGAGAGAGAGTATTATAACACTGAAAACTAAATCTCACTTAAACATACATAGAGAGAGTATTATAACACTGAAAACTAAATCTCACTTAAACATACGTAGAGAGAGTATTATAACACTGAAAACTAAATCTCACTTAAACATACGTAGAGAGAGTATTATAACACTGAAAACTAAATCTCACTTAAACATACGTAGAGAGAGTATTATAACACTGAAAACTAAATCTCACTTAAACATACATAGAGAGAGTATTATAACACTGAAAACTAAATCTCACTTAAACATACGTAGAGAGGTATTATAACACTGAAAACTAAATCTCACTTAAACATACGTAGAGAGAGTATTATAACACTGAAAACTAAATCTCACTTAAACATACATAGACAGAGTATTATAACACTGAAAACTAAATCTCACTTAAACATACGTAGAGAGAGTATTATAACACTGAAAACTAAATCTCACTTAAACATACATAGAGAGAGTATTATAACACTGAAAACTAAATCTCACTTAAACATACGTAGAGAGTATTATAACACTGAAAACTAAATCTCACTTAAACATACATAGAGAGAGTATTATAACACTGAAAACTAAATCTCACTTAAACATACGTAGAGAGAGTATTATAACACTGAAAACTAAATCTCACTTAAACATACGTAGAGAGAGTATTATAACACTGAAAACTAAATCTCACTTAAACATACATAGAGAGAGGTATTATAACACTGAAAACTAAATCTCACTTAAACATACATAGAGAGAGTATTATAACACTGAAAACTAAATCTCACTTAAACATACATAGAGAGAGTATTATAACACTGAAAACTAAATCTCACTTAAACATACATAGACAGAGTATTATAACACTGAAAACTAAATCTCACTTAAACATACATAGAGAGAGTATTATAACACTGAAAACTAAATCTCACTTAAACATACGTAGAGAGAGTATTATAACACTGAAAACTAAATCTCACTTAAACATACGTAGAGAGAGTATTATAACACTGAAAACTAAAACTCACTTAACATATGTAGAGAGAGTATTATAACACTGAAAACTAAATCTCACTTAAACATAAATAACACTGAAAACTAAAAACTTAAACATACGTAGAGAGTATTATAACACTGAAAACTAAATCTCACTTAACATAGTAGAGAGAGTATTATAACACTGAAAACTAACTCTCACTTAAACATACGTAGAGAGAGTATTATAACACTGAAAACTAAATCTCACTTAAACATACATTGAGAGAGTATAATAACACTGAAAACTAAATCTCACTTAAACATACGTAGAGAGAGTATTATAACACTGAAAACTAAATCTCACTTAAACATACGTAGAGAGAGTATTATAACACTGAAAACTAAATCTCACTTAAACATACGTAGAGAGAGTATTATAACACTGAAAACTAAATCTCACTTAAACATACGTAGAGAGAGTATTATAACACTGAAAACTAAATCTCACTTAAACATACATAGAGAGAGTATTATAACACTGAAAACTAAATCTCACTTAAACATACGTAGAGAGAGTATTATAACACTGAAAACTAAATCTCACTTAAACATACATAGAGAGAGTATTATAACACTGAAAACTAAATCTCACTTAAACATACATAGAGAGAGTATTATAACACTGAAAACTAAATCTCACTTAAACATACGTAGAGAGAGTATTATAACACTGAAAACTAAATCTCACTTAAACATACGTAGAGAGTATTATAACACTGAAAACTAAATCTCACTTAAACATACATAGAGAGAGTATTATAACACTGAAAACTAAACTAAACATACGTAGAGAGAGTATTATAACACTGAAAACTAAATCTCATAAACATAGATAGAGAGTATTATAACACTGAAAACTAAATCTCACTTAAACATACGTAGAGAGAGTATTATAACACTGAAAACTAAATCTCACTTAAACATACATAGAGAGAGTATTATAACACTGAAAACTAAATCTCACTTAAACATACGTAGAGAGAGTATTATAACACTGAAAACTAAATCTCACTTAAACATACGTAGAGAGAGTATTATAACACTGAAAACTAAATCTCACTTAAACATACGTAGAGAGAGTATTATAACACTGAAAACTAAATCTCACTTAAACATACATAGAGAGAGTATTATAACACTGAAAACTAAATCTCACTTAAACATACATAGAGAGAGTATTATAACACTGAAAACTAAATCTCACTTAAACATACGTAGAGAGAGTATTATAACACTGAAAACTAAATCTCACTTAAACATAGAGAGAGTATTATAACACTGAAAACTAAATCTCACTTAAACATACGTAGAGAGAGTATTATAACACTGAAAACTAAATCTCACTTAAACATACGTAGAGAGAGTATTATAACACTGAAAACTAAATCTCACTTAAACATACGTAGAGAGAGTATTATAACACTGAAAACTAAATCTCACTTAAACATACATAGAGAGAGTATTATAACACTGAAAACTAAATCTCACTTAAACATACATAGAGAGAGTATTATAACACTGAAAACTAAATCTCACTTAAACATACGTAGAGAGAGTATTATAACACTGAAAACTAAATCTCACTTAAACATACATAGAGAGAGTATTATAACACTGAAAACTAAATCTCACTTAAACATACGTAGAGAGAGTATTATAACACTGAAAACTAAATCTCACTTAAACATACGTAGAGAGAGTATTATAACACTGAAAACTAAATCTCACTTAAACATACATAGAGAGAGTATTATAACACTGAAAACTAAATCTCACTTAAACATACGTAGAGAGAGTATTATAACACTGAAAACTAAATCTCACTTAAACATACGTAGAGAGAGTATTATAACACTGAAAACTAAATCTCACTTAAACATACGTAGAGAGAGTATTATAACACTGAAAACTAAATCTCACTTAAACATACGTAGAGAGGTATTATAACACTGAAAACTAAATCTCACTTAAACATACGTAGAGAGAGTATTATAACACTGAAAACTAAATCTCACTTAAACATACGTAGAGAGAGTATTATAACACTGAAAACTAAATCTCACTTAAACATACGTAGAGAGTATTATAACACTGAAAACTAAATCTCACTTAAACATACGTAGAGAGTATTATAACACTGAAAACTAAATCTCACTTAAACATACGTAGAGAGAGTATTATAACACTGAAAACTAAATCTCACTTAAACATACGTAGAGAGAGTATTATAACACTGAAAACTAAATCTCACTTAAACATACGTAGAGAGGTATTATAACACTGAAAACTAAATCTCACTTAAACATACATAGAGAGGTATTATAACACTGAAAACTAAATCTCACTTAAACATACGTAGAGAGAGTATTATAACACTGAAAACTAAATCTCACTTAAACATACATAGAGAGAGTATTATAACACTGAAAACTAAATCTCACTTAAACATACGTAGAGAGTATTATAACACTGAAAACTAAATCTCACTTAAACATACGTAGAGAGAGTATTATAACACTGAAAACTAAATCTCACTTAAACATACGTAGAGAGAGTATTATAACACTGAAAACTAAATCTCACTTAAACATACGTAGAGAGAGTATTATAACACTGAAAACTAAATCTCACTTAAACATACGTAGAGAGAGTATTATAACACTGAAAACTAAATCTCACTTAAACATACGTAGAGAGTATTATAACACTGAAAACTAAATCTCACTTAAACATACGTAGAGAGAGTATTATAACACTGAAAACTAAATCTCACTTAAACATACGTAGAGAGAGTATTATAACACTGAAAACTAAATCTCACTTAAACATACGTAGAGAGAGTATTATAACACTGAAAACTAAATCTCACTTAAACATACATAGAGAGAGTATTATAACACTGAAAACTAAATCTCACTTAAACATACATAGAGAGAGTATTATAACACTGAAAACTAAATCTCACTTAAACATACATAGAGAGAGTATTATAACACTGAAAACTAAATCTCACTTAAACATACGTAGAGATAGTATTATAACACTGAAAACTAAATCTCACTTAAACATACGTAGAGAGAGTATTATAACACTGAAAACTAAATCTCACTTAAACATACGTAGAGAGAGTATTATAACACTGAAAACTAAATCTCACTTAAACATACGTAGAGAGAGTATTATAACACTGAAAACTAAATCTCACTTAAACATACATAGAGAGAGTATTATAACACTGAAAATTAAATGTCACTTAAACATACATAGAGAGAGTATTATAACACTGAAAACTAAATCTCACTTAAACATACGTAGAGAGAGTATTATAACACTGAAAACTAAATCTCACTTAAACATACGTAGAGAGAGTATTATAACACTGAAAACTAAATCTCACTTAAACATACGTAGAGAGAGTATTATAACACTGAAAACTAAATCTCACTTAAACATACGTAGAGAGAGTATTATAACACTGAAAACTAAATCTCACTTAAACATACGTAGAGAGTATTATAACACTGAAAACTAAATCTCACTTAAACATACGTAGAGAGAGTATTATAACACTGAAAACTAAATCTCACTTAAACATACATAGAGAGAGTATTATAACACTGAAAACTAAATCTCACTTAAACATACATAGAGAGAGTATTATAACACTGAAAACTAAATCTCACTTAAACATACGTAGAGAGAGTATTATAACACTGAAAACTAAATCTCACTTAAACATACGTAGAGAGAGTATTATAACACTGAAAACTAAATCTCACTTAAACATACGTAGAGAGAGTATTATAACACTGAAAACTAAATCTCACTTAAACATACGTAGAGAGAGTATTATAACACTGAAAACTAAATCTCACTTAAACATACGTAGAGAGAGTATTATAACACTGAAAACTAAATCTCACTTAAACATACATAGAGAGAGTATTATAACACTGAAAACTAAATCTCACTTAAACATACGTAGAGAGAGTATTATAACACTGAAAACTAAATCTCACTTAAACATACGTAGAGAGAGTATTATAACACTGAAAACTAAATCTCACTTAAACATACGTAGAGAGAGTATTATAACACTGAAAACTAAATCTCACTTAAACATACGTAGAGAGAGTATTATAACACTGAAAACTAAATCTCACTTAAACATACGTAGAGAGAGTATTATAACACTGAAAACTAAATCTCACTTAAACATACGTAGAGAGAGTATTATAACACTGAAAACTAAATCTCACTTAAACATACGTAGAGAGAGTATTATAACACTGAAAACTAAATCTCACTTAAACATACATAGAGAGAGTATTATAACACTGAAAACTAAATCTCACTTAAACATACGTAGAGAGAGTATTATAACACTGAAAACTAAATCTCACTTAAACATACGTAGAGAGAGTATTATAACACTGAAAACTAAATCTCACTTAAACATACGTAGAGAGAGTATTATAACACTGAAAACTAAATCTCACTTAAACATACGTAGAGAGAGTATTATAACACTGAAAACTAAATCTCACTTAAACATACATAGAGAGAGTATTATAACACTGAAAACTAAATCTCACTTAAACATACGTAGAGAGAGTATTATAACACTGAAAACTAAATCTCACTTAAACATACGTAGAGAGAGTATTATAACACTGAAAACTAAATCTCACTTAAACATACATAGATAGAGTATTATAACACTGAAAACTAAATCTCACTTAAACATACGTAGAGAGAGTATTATAACACTGAAAACTAAATCTCACTTAAACATACGTAGAGAGAGTATTATAACACTGAAAACTAAATCTCACTTAAACATACGTAGAGAGAGTATTATAACACTGAAAACTAAATCTCACTTAAACATACGTAGAGAGAGTATTATAACACTGAAAACTAAATCTCACTTAAACATACGTAGAGAGAGTATTATAACACTGAAAACTAAATCTCACTTAAACATACGTAGAGAGAGTATTATAACACTGAAAACTAAATCTCACTTAAACATACGTAGAGAGAGTATTATAACACTGAAAACTAAATCTCACTTAAACATACGTAGAGAGAGTATTATAACACTGAAAACTAAATCTCACTTAAACATACATAGAGAGAGTATTATAACACTGAAAACTAAATCTCACTTAAACATACATAGAGAGAGTATTATAACACTGAAAACTAAATCTCACTTAAACATACGTAGAGAGAGTATTATAACACTGAAAACTAAATCTCACTTAAACATACGTAGAGAGAGTATTATAACACTGAAAACTAAATCTCACTTAAACATACGTAGAGAGAGTATTATAACACTGAAAACTAAATCTCACTTAAACATACGTAGAGAGAGTATTATAACACTGAAAACTAAATCTCACTTAAACATACGTAGAGAGAGTATTATAACACTGAAAACTAAATCTCACTTAAACATACATAGAGAGAGTATTATAACACTGAAAACTAAATCTCACTTAAACATACATAGAGAGAGTATTATAACACTGAAAACTAAATCTCACTTAAACATACGTAGAGAGAGTATTATAACACTGAAAACTAAATCTCACTTAAACATACGTAGAGAGAGTATTATAACACTGAAAACTAAATCTCACTTAAACATACGTAGAGAGAGTATTATAACACTGAAAACTAAATCTCACTTAAACATACGTAGAGAGAGTATTATAACACTGAAAACTAAATCTCACTTAAACATACGTAGAGAGAGTATTATAACACTGAAAACTAAATCTCACTTAAACATACATAGAGAGAGTATTATAACACTGAAAACTAAATCTCACTTAAACATACGTAGAGAGAGTATTATAACACTGAAAACTAAATCTCACTTAAACATACGTAGAGAGAGTATTATAACACTGAAAACTAAATCTCACTTAAACATACATAGAGAGAGTATTATAACACTGAAAACTAAATCTCACTTAAACATACATAGAGAGAGTATTATAACACTGAAAACTAAATCTCACTTAAACATACGTAGAGAGAGTATTATAACACTGAAAACTAAATCTCACTTAAACATACATAGAGAGAGTATTATAACACTGAAAACTAAATCTCACTTAAACATACGTAGAGAGAGTATTATAACACTGAAAACTAAATCTCACTTAAACATACGTAGAGAGAGTATTATAACACTGAAAACTAAATCTCACTTAAACATACGTAGAGAGTATTATAACACTGAAAACTAAATCTCACTTAAACATACATAGAGAGAGTATTATAACACTGAAAACTAAATCTCACTTAAACATACGTAGAGAGAGTATTATAACACTGAAAACTAAATCTCACTTAAACATACGTAGAGAGAGTATTATAACACTGAAAACTAAATCTCACTTAAACATACGTAGAGAGAGTATTATAACACTGAAAACTAAATCTCACTTAAACATACGTAGAGAGGTATTATAACACTGAAAACTAAATCTCACTTAAACATACATAGAGAGAGTATTATAACACTGAAAACTAAATCTCACTTAAACATACGTAGAGAGAGTATTATAACACTGAAAACTAAATCTCACTTAAACATACATAGAGAGAGTATTATAACACTGAAAACTAAATCTCACTTAAACATACGTAGAGAGAGTATTATAACACTGAAAACTAAATCTCACTTAAACATACGTAGAGAGAGTATTATAACACTGAAAACTAAATCTCACTTAAACATACGTAGAGAGAGTATTATAACACTGAAAACTAAATCTCACTTAAACATACATAGAGAGAGTATTATAACACTGAAAACTAAATCTCACTTAAACATACGTAGAGAGAGTATTATAACACTGAAAACTAAATCTCACTTAAACATACGTAGAGAGAGTATTATAACACTGAAAACTAAATCTCACTTAAACATACGTAGAGAGAGTATTATAACACTGAAAACTAAATCTCACTTAAACATACATAGAGAGAGTATTATAACACTGAAAACTAAATCTCACTTAAACATACGTAGAGAGAGTATTATAACACTGAAAACTAAATCTCACTTAAACATACGTAGAGAGAGTATTATAACACTGAAAACTAAATCTCACTTAAACATACATAGAGAGAGTATTATAACACTGAAAACTAAATCTCACTTAAACATACGTAGAGAGAGTATTATAACACTGAAAACTAAATCTCACTTAAACATACGTAGAGAGAGTATTATAACACTGAAAACTAAATCTCACTTAAACATACGTAGAGAGAGTATTATAACACTGAAAACTAAATCTCACTTAAACATACATAGAGAGAGTATTATAACACTGAAAACTAAATCTCACTTAAACATACATAGAGAGAGTATTATAACACTGAAAACTAAATCTCACTTAAACATACGTAGAGAGAGTATTATAACACTGAAAACTAAATCTCACTTAAACATACGTAGAGAGAGTATTATAACACTGAAAACTAAATCTCACTTAAACATACGTAGAGAGAGTATTATAACACTGAAAACTAAATCTCACTTAAACATACGTAGAGAGAGTATTATAACACTGAAAACTAAATCTCACTTAAACATACGTAGAGAGAGTATTATAACACTGAAAACTAAATCTCACTTAAACATACGTAGAGAGAGTATTATAACACTGAAAACTAAATCTCACTTAAACATACGTAGAGAGAGTATTATAACACTGAAAACTAAATCTCACTTAAACATACGTAGAGAGAGTATTATAACACTGAAAACTAAATCTCACTTAAACATACGTAGAGAGGTATTATAACACTGAAAACTAAATCTCACTTAAACATACGTAGAGAGAGTATTATAACACTGAAAACTAAATCTCACTTAAACATACGTAGAGAGAGTATTATAACACTGAAAACTAAATCTCACTTAAACATACGTAGAGAGAGTATTATAACACTGAAAACTAAATCTCACTTAAACATACGTAGAGAGAGTATTATAACACTGAAAACTAAATCTCACTTAAACATACGTAGAGAGAGTATTATAACACTGAAAACTAAATCTCACTTAAACATACGTAGAGAGAGTATTATAACACTGAAAACTAAATCTCACTTAAACATACGTAGAGAGAGTATTATAACACTGAAAACTAAATCTCACTTAAACATACATAGAGAGAGTATTATAACACTGAAAACTAAATCTCACTTAAACATACATAGAGAGAGTATTATAACACTGAAAACTAAATCTCACTTAAACATACATAGAGAGAGTATTATAACACTGAAAACTAAATCTCACTTAAACATACGTAGAGAGAGTATTATAACACTGAAAACTAAATCTCACTTAAACATACGTAGAGAGAGTATTATAACACTGAAAACTAAATCTCACTTAAACATACGTAGAGAGGTATTATAACACTGAAAACTAAATCTCACTTAAACATACGTAGAGAGAGTATTATAACACTGAAAACTAAATCTCACTTAAACATACGTAGAGAGAGTATTATAACACTGAAAACTAAATCTCACTTAAACATACGTAGAGAGAGTATTATAACACTGAAAACTAAATCTCACTTAAACATACGTAGAGAGTATTATAACACTGAAAACTAAATCTCACTTAAACATACGTAGAGAGAGTATTATAACACTGAAAACTAAATCTCACTTAAACATACGTAGAGAGAGTATTATAACACTGAAAACTAAATCTCACTTAAACATACGTAGAGAGAGTATTATAACACTGAAAACTAAATCTCACTTAAACATACGTAGAGAGAGTATTATAACACTGAAAACTAAATCTCACTTAAACATACGTGGAGAGAGTATTATAACACTGAAAACTAAATCTCACTTAACATACATAGAGTATTAAAACAATGAAAACTACATCTCACTTAAACATACGTAGAGAGAGTATTATAACACTGAAAACTAAATCTCACTTAAACATACGTAGAGAGAGTATTATAACACTGAAAACTAAATCTCACTTAAACATACGTAGAGAGTATTATAACACTGAAAACTAAATCTCACTTAAACATACGTAGAGAGAGTATTATAACACTGAAAACTAAATCTCACTTAAACATACGTAGAGAGAGTATTATAACACTGAAAACTAAATCTCACTTAAACATACGTAGAGAGAGTATTATAACACTGAAAACTAAATCTCACTTAAACATACGTAGAGAGAGTATTATAACACTGAAAACTAAATCTCACTTAAACATACATAGAGAGAGTATTATAACACTGAAAACTAAATCTCACTTAAACATTAGAGAGAGTATTATAACACTGAAAACTAAATCTCACTTAAACATACATAGAGAGAGTATTATAACACTGAAAACTAAATCTCACTTAAACATACGTAGAGAGAGTATTATAACACTGAAAACTAAATCTCACTTAAACATACGTAGAGAGAGTATTATAACACTGAAAACTAAATCTCACTTAAACATACGTAGAGAGAGTATTATAACACTGAAAACTAAATCTCACTTAAACATACATAGAGAGAGTATTATAACACTGAAAACTAAATCTCACTTAAACATACGTAGAGAGAGTATTATAACACTGAAAACTAAATCTCACTTAAACATACGTAGAGAGAGTATTATAACACTGAAAACTAAATCTCACTTAAACATACGTAGAGAGAGTATTATAACACTGAAAACTAAATCTCACTTAAACATACGTAGAGAGAGTATTATAACACTGAAAACTAAATCTCACTTAAACATACGTAGAGAGAGTATTATAACACTGAAAACTAAATCTCACTTAAACATACGTAGAGAGAGTATTATAACACTGAAAACTAAATCTCACTTAAACATACGTAGAGAGAGTATTATAACACTGAAAACTAAATCTCACTTAAACATACATAGAGAGAGTATTATAACACTGAAAACTAAATCTCACTTAAACATACGTAGAGAGAGTATTATAACACTGAAAACTAAATCTCACTTAAACATACATAGTAGAGAGTATTATAACACTGAAAACTAAATCTCACTTAAACATACGTAGAGAGAGTATTATAACACTGAAAACTAAATCTCACTTAAACATACGTAGAGAGAGTATTATAACACTGAAAACTAAATCTCACTTAAACATACGTAGAGAGAGTATTATAACACTGAAAACTAAATCTCACTTAAACATACGTAGAGAGAGTATTATAACACTGAAAACTAAATCTCACTTAAACATACATAGAGAGAGTATTATAACACTGAAAACTAAATCTCACTTAAACATACATAGAGAGAGTATTATAACACTGAAAACTAAATCTCACTTAAACATACATAGAGAGAGTATTATAACACTGAAAACTAAATCTCACTTAAACATACGTAGAGAGAGTATTATAACACTGAAAACTAAATCTCACTTAAACATACGTAGAGAGAGTATTATAACACTGAAAACTAAATCTCACTTAAACATACATAGAGAGAGTATTATAACACTGAAAACTAAATCTCACTTAAACATACGTAGAGAGAGTATTATAACACTGAAAACTAAATCTCACTTAAACATACGTAGAGAGAGTATTATAACACTGAAAACTAAATCTCACTTAAACATACGTAGAGAGAGTATTATAACACTGAAAACTAAATCTCACTTAAACATACGTAGAGAGTATTATAACACTGAAAACTAAATCTCACTTAAACATACACTTAAACATAGAGAGAGTATTATAACACTGAAAACTAAATCTCACTTAAACATACATTAGAGAGAGTATTATAACACTGAAAACTAAATCTCACTTAAACATACGTAGAGAGAGTATTATAACACTGAAAACTAAATCTCACTTAAACATACGTAGAGAGAGTATTATAACACTGAAAACTAAATCTCACTTAAACATACGTAGAGAGAGTATTATAACACTGAAAACTAAATCTCACTTAAACATACGTAGAGAGAGTATTATAACACTGAAAACTAAATCTCACTTAAACATACGTAGAGAGAGTATTATAACACTGAAAACTAAATCTCACTTAAACATACATAGAGAGAGTATTATAACACTGAAAACTAAATCTCACTTAAACATACGTAGAGAGAGTATTATAGTATTATAACACTGAAAACTAAATCTCACTTAAACATACTTAAACATAGAGAGAGTATTATAACACTGAAAACTAAATCTCACTTAAACATACGTAGAGAGAGTATTATAACACTGAAAACTAAATCTCACTTAAACATACGTAGAGAGAGTATTATAACACTGAAAACTAAATCTCACTTAAACATACGTAGAGAGAGTATTATAACACTGAAAACTAAATCTCACTTAAACATACATAGAGAGAGTATTATAACACTGAAAACTAAATCTCACTTAAACATACGTAGAGAGAGTATAATAACACTGAACCTAAATCTCACTTAAACATACGTAGAGAGAGTATTATAACACTGAAAACTAAATCTCACTTAAACATACATAGAGAGAGTATTATAACACTGAAAACTAAATCTCACTTAAACATACGTAGAGAGAGTATTATAACACTGAAAACTAAATCTCACTTAAACATACGTAGAGAGAGTATTATAACACTGAAAACTAAATCTCACTTAAACATACGTAGAGAGAGTATTATAACACTGAAAACTAAATCTCACTTAAACACATACTGTACATAGAGAGTATTATAACACTGAAAACTAAATCTCACTTAAACATACGTAGAGAGAGTATTATAACACTGAAAACTAAATCTCACTTAAACATACATAGAGAGAGTATTATAACACTGAAAACTAAATCTCACTTAAACATACATAGAGAGAGTATTATAACACTGAAAACTAAATCTCACTTAAACATACATAGAGAGAGTATTATAACACTGAAAACTAAATCTCACTTAAACATACGTAGAGAGAGTATTATAACACTGAAAACTAAATCTCACTTAAACATACGTAGAGAAGTATTATAACACTGAAAACTAAATCTCATAACATAGAGAGAGTATTATAACACTGAAAACTAAATCTCACTTAAACATACGTAGAGAGAGTATTATAACACTGAAAACTAAATCTCACTTAAACATACATAGAGAGAGTATTATAACACTGAAAACTAAATCTCACTTAAACATACATAGAGAGAGTATTATAACACTGAAAACTAAATCTCACTTAAACATACATAGAGAGAGTATTATAACACTGAAAACTAAATCTCACTTAAACATACGTAGAGAGAGTATTATAACACTGAAAACTAAATCTCACTTAAACATACGTAGAGAGAGTATTATAACACTGAAAACTAAATCTCACTTAAACATACGTAGAGAGAGTATTATAACACTGAAAACTAAATCTCACTTAAACATACGTAGAGAGAGTATTATAACACTGAAAACTAAATCTCACTTAAACATACGTAGAGAGAGTATTATAACACTGAAAACTAAATCTCACTTAAACATACATAGAGAGAGTATTATAACACTGAAAACTAAATCTCACTTAAACATACGTAGAGAGAGTATTATAACACTGAAAACTAAATCTCACTTAAACATACGTAGAGAGAGTATTATAACACTGAAAACTAAATCTCACTTAAACATACATAGAGAGAGTATTATAACACTGAAAACTAAATCTCACTTAAACATACATAGAGAGTATTATAACACTGAAAACTAAATCTCACTTAAACATACGTAGAGAGAGTATTATAACACTGAAAACTAAATCTCACTTAAACATACGTAGAGAGAGTATTATAACACTGAAAACTAAATCTCACTTAAACATACGTAGAGAGAGTATTATAACACTGAAAACTAAATCTCACTTAAACATACGTAGAGAGAGTATTATAACACTGAAAACTAAATCTCACTTAAACATACGTAGAGAGAGTATTATAACACTGAAAACTAAATCTCACTTAAACATACGTAGAGAGAGTATTATAACACTGAAAACTAAATCTCACTTAAACATACGTAGAGAGAGTATTATAACACTGAAAACTAAATCTCACTTAAACATACGTAGAGAGAGTATTATAACACTGAAAACTAAATCTCACTTAAACATACGTAGAGAGAGTATTATAACACTGAAAACTAAATCTCACTTAAACATACGTAGAGAGAGTATTATAACACTGAAAACTAAATCTCACTTAAACATACGTAGAGAGAGTATTATAACACTGAAAACTAAATCTCACTTAAACATACGTAGAGAGAGTATTATAACACTGAAAACTAAATCTCACTTAAACATACGTAGAGAGAGTATTATAACACTGAAAACTAAATCTCACTTAAACATACGTAGAGAGAGAAAAGTATTATAACACTGAAAACTAAACTAAATCTCACTTAAACATACATAGAGAGAGTATTATAACACTGAAAACTAAATCTCACTTAAACATACGTAGAGAGAGTATTATAACACTGAAAACTAAATCTCACTTAAACATACATAGAGAGAGTATTATAACACTGAAAATAAATCTCACTTAAACATACTAAATTATAACACTGAAAACTAAATCTCACTTAAACATACATAGAGAGTATTATAACACTGAAAACTAAATCTCACTTAAACATACGTAGAGAGAGTATTATAACACTGAAAACTAAATCTCACTTAAACATACGTAGAGAGAGTATTATAACACTGAAAACTAAATCTCACTTAAACATACGTAGAGAGAGTATTATAACACTGAAAACTAAATCTCACTTAAACATACGTAGAGAGAGTATTATAACACTGAAAACTAAATCTCACTTAAACATACGTAGAGAGAGTATTATAACACTGAAAACTAAATCTCACTTAAACATACGTAGAGAGAGTATTATAACACTGAAAACTAAATCTCACTTAAACATACATAGAGAGAGTATTATAACACTGAAAACTAAATCTCACTTAAACATACGTAGAGAGAGTATTATAACACTGAAAACTAAATCTCACTTAAACATACGTAGAGAGAGTATTATAACACTGAAAACTAAATCTCACTTAAACATACGTAGAGAGAGTATTATAACACTGAAAACTAAATCTCACTTAAACATACGTAGAGAGAGTATTATAACACTGAAAATTAAATCTCACTTAAACATACATAGAGAGAGTATTATAACACTGAAAACTAAATCTCACTTAAACATACGTAGAGAGAGTATTATAACACTGAAAACTAAATCTCACTTAAACATACGTAGAAAGAGTATTATAACACTGAAAACTAAATCTCACTTAAACATACGTAGAGAGAGTATTATAACACTAAAAACTAAATTACACTTAAACACACGTAGAAAGAGTATTATAACACAGAAAACTGAATGTCACTTAAAAATACGTAGAGAGAGTATTATAACACTGAAAACTAAATCTCACTTAAACATACGTAGAGAGAGTATTATAACACTGAAAACTAAATCTCACTTAACATACGTAGTGTATTATAACACTGAAAACTAAACTCTCACTTAAACATACGTAGAGAGAGTATTATAACACTGAAAACTAAATCTCACTTAAACATACGTAGAGAGAGTATTATAACACTGAAAACTAAATCTCACTTAAACATACGTAGAGAGAGTATTATAACACTGAAAACTAAATCTCACTTAAACATACATAGAGAGAGTATTATAACACTGAAAACTAAATCTCACTTAAACATACGTAGAGAGAGTATTATAACACTGAAAACTAAATCTCACTTAAACATACGTAGAGAGAGTATTATAACACTGAAAACTAAATCTCACTTAAACATACGTAGAGAGAGTATTATAACACTGAAAACTAAATCTCACTTAAACATACGTAGAGAGAGTATTATAACACTGAAAACTAAATCTCACTTAAACATACGTAGAGAGAGTATTATAACACTGAAAACTAAATCTCACTTAAACATACGTAGAGAGAGTATTATAACACTGAAAACTAAATCTCACTTAAACATACGTATAGAGAGAGTATTATAACACTGAAAACTAAATCTCACTTAAACATACGTAGAGAGAGTATTATGACACTGAAAACTAAATCTCACTTAAACATACGTAGAGAGAGTATTATAACACTGAAAACTAAATCTCACTTAAACATACGTAGAGAGAGTATTATAACACTGAAAACTAAATCTCACTTAAACATACATAGAGAGAGTATTATAACACTGAAAACTAAATCTCACTTAAACATACGTAGAGAGAGTATTATAACACTGAAAACTAAATCTCACTTAAACATACATAGAGAGTATTATAACACTGAAAACTAAATCTCACTTAAACATACATAGAGAGAGTATTATAACACTGAAAACTAAATCTCACTTAAACATACATAGAGAGAGTATTATAACACTGAAAACTAAATCTCACTTAAACATACGTAGAGAGAGTATTATAACACTGAAAACTAAATCTCACTTAAACATACGTAGAGAGAGTATTATAACACTGAAAACTAAATCTCACTTAAACATACGTAGAGAGAGTATTATAACACTGAAAACTAAATCTCACTTAAACACTTGTAGAGAGAGTATTATAACACTGAAAACTAAATGTCACTTAAACATACGTAGAGAGAGTATTATAACAATGAAAACTAAATCTCACTTAAACATACATAGAGAGAGTATTATAACACTGAAAACTAAATCTCACTTAAACATACGTAGAGAGAGTATTATAACACTGAAAACTAAATCTCACTTAAACATACGTAGAGAGAGTATTATAACACTGAAAACTAAATCTCACTTAAACATACGTAGAGAGAGTATTATAACACTGAAAACTAAATCTCACTTAAACATACGTAGAGAGAGTATTATAACACTGAAAACTAAATCTCACTTAAACATACGTAGAGAGAGTATTATAACACTGAAAACTAAATCTCACTTAAACATACGTAGAGAGAGTATTATAACACTGAAAACTAAATCTCACTTAAACATACGTAGAGAGAGTATTATAACACTGAAAACTAAATCTCACTTAAACATACGTAGAGAGAGTATTATAACACTGAAAACTAAATCTCACTTAAACATACATAGAGAGAGTATTATAACACTGAAAACTAAATCTCACTTAAACATACGTAGAGAGAGTATTATAACACTGAAAACTAAATCTCACTTAAACATACGTAGAGAGAGTATTATAACACTGAAAACTAAATCTCACTTAAACATACGTAGAGAGAGTATTATAACACTGAAAACTAAATCTCACTTAAACATACGTAGAGAGAGTATTATAACACTGAAAACTAAATCTCACTTAAACATACGTAGAGAGAGTATTATAACACTGAAAACTAAATCTCACTTAAACATACATAGAGAGAGTATTATAACACTGAAAACTAAATCTCACTTAAACATACGTAGAGAGAGTATTATAACACTGAAAACTAAATCTCACTTAAACATACGTAGAGAGTATTATAACACTGAAAACTAAATCTCACTTAAACATACGTAGAGAGAGTATTATAACACTGAAAACTAAATCTCACTTAAACATACGTAGAGAGAGTATTATAACACTGAAAACTAAATCTCACTTAAACATACGTAGAGAGAGTATTATAACACTGAAAACTCTATCTCACCTAAACATACAAAGAGAGAGTATTATGACACTGAAAACTAAATCTCACTTAAATATACATAGATAGAATGGTTTAACACTGAAAACTAAATCTCACTTAAACATACGTAGAGAGAGTATTATAACACTGAAAACTAAATCTCACTTAAACATACGTAGAGAGAGTATTATAACACTGAAAACTAAATCTCACTTAAACATACGTAGAGAGAGTATTATAACACTGAAAACTAAATCTCACTTAAACATACGTAGAGAGAGTATTATAACACTGAAAACTAAATCTCACTTAAACATACCTAGAGAAAGTACTATAACACTGAAAACTACATCTCACTTAAACATACATAAAGAGAGTATTATAACACTGAAAACTAAATGTCACTTAAACACTCGTAGAGAGTATTATAACACTGAAAACTAAATCTCACTTAAACATACGTAGAGAGAGTATTATAACACTGAAAACTAAATCTCACTTAAACATACGTAGAGAGAGTATTATAACACTGAAAACTAAATCTCACTTAAACATACGTAGAGAGAGTATTATAACACTGAAAACTAAATCTCACTTAAACATACGTAGAGAGAGTATTATAACACTGAAAACTAAATCTCACTTAAACATACGTAGAGAGAGTATTATAACACTGAAAACTAAATCTCACTTAAACATACGTAGAGAGAGTATTATAACACTGAAAACTAAATCTCACTTAAACATACATAGAGAGAGTATTATAACACTGAAAACTAAATCTCACTTAAACATACGTAGAGAGAGTATTATAACACTGAAAACTAAATCTCACTTAAACATACGTAGAGAGAGTATTATAACACTGAAAACTAAATCTCACTTAAACATACGTAGAGAGAGTATTATAACACTGAAAACTAAATCTCACTTAAACATACGTAGAGAGAGTATTATAACACTGAAAACTAAATCTCACTTAAACATACGTAGAGAGAGTATTATAACACTGAAAACTAAATCTCACTTAAACATACGTAGAGAGAGTATTATAACACTGAAAACTAAATCTCACTTAAACATACGTAGAGAGAGTATTATAACACTGAAAACTAAATCTCACTTAAACATACATAGAGAGAGTATTATAACACTGAAAACTAAATCTCACTTAAACATACGTAGAGAGAGTATTATAACACTGAAAACTAAATCTCACTTAAACATACGTAGAGAGAGTATTATAACACTGAAAACTAAATCTCACTTAAACATACGTAGAGAGAGTATTATAACACTGAAAACTAAATCTCACTTAAACATACGTAGAGAGAGTATTATAACACTGAAAACTAAATCTCACTTAAACATACGTAGAGAGAGTATTATAACACTGAAAACTAAATCTCACTTAAACATACGTAGAGAGAGTATTATAACACTGAAAACTAAATCTCACTTAAACATACGTAGAGAGAGTATTATAACACTGAAAACTAAATCTCACTTAAACATACGTAGAGAGAGTATTATAACACTGAAAACTAAATCTCACTTAAACATACGTAGAGAGAGTATTATAACACTGAAAACTAAATCTCACTTAAACATACGTAGAGAGAGTATTATAACACTGAAAACTAAATCTCACTTAAACATACATAGAGAGAGTATTATAACACTGAAAACTAAATCTCACTTAAACATACGTAGAGAGAGTATTATAACACTGAAAACTAAATCTCACTTAAACATACGTAGAGAGAGTATTATAACACTGAAAACTAAATCTCACTTAAACATACGTAGAGAGAGTATTATAACACTGAAAACTAAATCTCACTTAAACATACGTAGAGAGAGTATTATAACACTGAAAACTAAATCTCACTTAAACATACGTAGAGAGAGTATTATAACACTGAAAACTAAATCTCACTTAAACATACGTAGAGAGAGTATTATAACACTGAAAACTAAATCTCACTTAAACATACGTAGAGAGAGTATTATAACACTGAAAACTAAATCTCACTTAAACATACGTAGAGAGAGTATTATAACACTGAAAACTAAATCTCACTTAAACATACGTAGAGAGAGTATTATAACACTGAAAACTAAATCTCACTTAAACATACGTAGAGAGAGTATTATAACACTGAAAACTAAATCTCACTTAAACATACGTAGAGAGAGTATTATAACACTGAAAACTAAATCTCACTTAAACATACGTAGAGAGAGTATTATAACACTGAAAACTAAATCTCACTTAAACATACGTAGAGAGAGTATTATAACACTGAAAACTAAATCTCACTTAAACATACGTAGAGAGAGTATTATAACACTGAAAACTAAATCTCACTTAAACATACGTAGAGAGAGTATTATAACACTGAAAACTAAATCTCACTTAAACATACGTAGAGAGAGTATTATAACACTGAAAACTAAATCTCACTTAAACATACATAGAGAGAGTATTATAACACTGAAAACTAAATCTCACTTAAACATACATAGAGAGAGTATTATAACACTGAAAACTAAATCTCACTTAAACATACATAGAGAGAGTATTATAACACTGAAAACTAAATCTCACTTAAACATACGTAGAGAGAGTATTATAACACTGAAAACTAAATCTCACTTAAACATACGTAGAGAGAGTATTATAACACTGAAAACTAAATCTCACTTAAACATACGTAGAGAGAGTATTATAACACTGAAAACTAAATCTCACTTAAACATACGTAGAGAGAGTATTATAACACTGAAAACTAAATCTCACTTAAACATACATAGAGAGAGTATTATAACACTGAAAACTAAATCTCACTTAAACATACATAGAGAGAGTATTATAACACTGAAAACTAAATCTCACTTAAACATACATAGAGAGAGTATTATAACACTGAAAACTAAATCTCACTTAAACATACGTAGAGAGAGTATTATAACACTGAAAACTAAATCTCACTTAAACATACGTAGAGAGAGTATTATAACACTGAAAACTAAATCTCACTTAAACATACGTAGAGAGAGACTATAACACTGAAAACTAAATCTCACTTAAACATACGTAGAGAGAGTATTATAACACTGAAAACTAAATCTCACTTAAACGTAGAGAGAGTATTATAACACTGAAAACTAAAATAAACATACGTAGAGAGAGTATTATAACACTGAAAACTAAATCTCACATACGTAGAGAGAGTATTATAACACTGAAAACTAAATCTCACTTAAACATACGTAGAGAGAGTATTATAACACTGAAAACTAAATCTCACTTAAACATACGTAGAGAGAGTATTATAACACTGAAAACTAAATCTCACTTAAACATACGTAGAGAGAGTATTATAACACTGAAAACTAAATCTCACTTAAACATACGTAGAGAGAGTATTATAACACTGAAAACTAAATCTCACTTAAACATACGTAGAGAGAGTATTATAACACTGAAAACTAAATCTCACTTAAACATACATAGAGAGAGTATTATAACACTGAAAACTAAATCTCACTTAAACATACATAGAGAGAGTATTATAACACTGAAAACTAAATCTCACTTAAACATACGTAGAGAGAGTATTATAACACTGAAAACTAAATCTCACTTAAACATACGTAGAGAGAGTATTATAACACTGAAAACTAAATCTCACTTAAACATACGTAGAGAGAGTATTATAACACTGAAAACTAAATCTCACTTAAACATACATAGAGAGAGTATTATAACACTGAAAACTAAATCTCACTTAAACATACGTAGAGAGAGTATTATAACACTGAAAACTAAATCTCACTTAAACATACGTAGAGAGAGTATTATAACACTGAAAACTAAATCTCACTTAAACATACGTAGAGAGAGTATTATAACACTGAAAACTAAATCTCACTTAAACATACGTAGAGAGAGTATTATAACACTGAAAACTAAATCTCACTTAAACATACATAGAGAGAGTATTATAACACTGAAAACTAAATCTCACTTAAACATACATAGAGAGAGTATTATAACACTGAAAACTAAATCTCACTTAAACATACATAGAGAGAGTATTATAACACTGAAAACTAAATCTCACTTAAACATACGTAGAGAGAGTATTATAACACTGAAAACTAAATCTCACTTAAACATACGTAGAGAGAGTATTATAACACTGAAAACTAAATCTCACTTAAACATACGTAGAGAGAGTATTATAACACTGAAAACTAAATCTCACTTAAACATACGTAGAGAGAGTATTATAACACTGAAAACTAAATCTCACTTAAACATACGTAGAGAGAGTATTATAACACTGAAAACTAAATCTCACTTAAACATACGTAGAGAGAGTATTATAACACTGAAAACTAAATCTCACTTAAACATACATAGAGAGAGTATTATAACACTGAAAACTAAATCTCACTTAAACATACGTAGAGAGAGTATTATAACACTGAAAACTAAATCTCACTTAAACATACGTAGAGAGAGTATTATAACACTGAAAACTAAATCTCACTTAAACATACGTAGAGAGAGTATTATAACACTGAAAACTAAATCTCACTTAAACATACGTAGAGAGAGTATTATAACACTGAAAACTAAATCTCACTTAAACATACATAGAGAGAGTATTATAACACTGAAAACTAAATCTCACTTAAACATACGTAGAGAGAGTATTATAACACTGAAAACTAAATCTCACTTAAACATACATAGAGAGAGTATTATAACACTGAAAACTAAATCTCACTTAAACATACGTAGAGAGAGTATTATAACACTGAAAACTAAATCTCACTTAAACATA
This sequence comes from Tachypleus tridentatus, assembly GCF_004210375.1. Taxonomy (NCBI): domain Eukaryota; kingdom Metazoa; phylum Arthropoda; class Merostomata; order Xiphosura; family Limulidae; genus Tachypleus; species Tachypleus tridentatus. The sequence continues at coordinate 32,748 of NW_027467963.1, forward strand.
CGTAGAGAGAGTATTATAACACTGAAAACTAAATCTCACTTAAACATACGTAGAGAGAGTATTATAACACTGAAAACTAAATCTCACTTAAACATACGTAGAGAGAGTATTATAACACTGAAAACTAAATCTCACTTAAACATACGTAGAGAGAGTATTATAACACTGAAAACTAAATCTCACTTAAACATACGTAGAGAGAGTATTATAACACTGAAAACTAAATCTCACTTAAACATACGTAGAGAGAGTATTATAACACTGAAAACTAAATCTCACTTAAACATACGTAGAGAGAGTATTATAACACTGAAAACTAAATCTCACTTAAACATACGTAGAGAGAGTATTATAACACTGAAAACTAAATCTCACTTAAACATACGTAGAGAGAGTATTATAACACTGAAAACTAAATCTCACTTAAACATACATAGAGAGAGTATTATAACACTGAAAACTAAATCTCACTTAAACATACGTAGAGAGAGTATTATAACACTGAAAACTAAATCTCACTTAAACATACATAGAGAGAGTATTATAACACTGAAAACTAAATCTCACTTAAACATACATAGAGAGAGTATTATAACACTGAAAACTAAATCTCACTTAAACATACGTAGAGAGAGTATTATAACACTGAAAACTAAATCTCACTTAAACATACATAGAGAGAGTATTATAACACTGAAAACTAAATCTCACTTAAACATACGTAGAGAGAGTATTATAACACTGAAAACTAAATCTCACTTAAACATACGTAGAGAGAGTATTATAACACTGAAAACTAAATCTCACTTAAACATACGTAGAGAGAGTATTATAACACTGAAAACTAAATCTCACTTAAACATACGTAGAGAGAGTATTATAACACTGAAAACTAAATCTCACTTAAACATACGTAGAGAGAGTATTATAACACTGAAAACTAAATCTCACTTAAACATACGTAGAGAGAGTATTATAACACTGAAAACTAAATCTCACTTAAACATACGTAGAGAGAGTATTATAACACTGAAAACTAAATCTCACTTAAACATACATAGAGAGAGTATTATAACACTGAAAACTAAATCTCACTTAAACATACATAGAGAGAGTATTATAACACTGAAAACTAAATCTCACTTAAACATACATAGACAGAGTAGTATAACACTGAAAAATAAATCTCACTGAAACATACGTAGAGAGAGTATTATATCATTAAAAACTAAATCGCACTTAAACATACGTAGAGAGAGTATTATAACACTGAAAACTAAATCTCACTTAAACATACGTAGAGAGAGTATTATAACACTGAAAACTAAATTTTACTTAAATATACCTAGACAAAGTAGTATAACACTGAAACACACTTAGAGAGAGTATTATAACACTGAAAACTAAATCTCACTTAAACATACATAGAGGGAGTACTATAACACTGAAAACTAAATCTCACTTAGACATACGTAGAGAGAGTATTATAACACTGAAAACTAAATCTCACTTAAACATAGGTAGAGAGAGTATTATGACACTGAAAACTAAATCTCACTTAAACATACGTAGAGAGAGTATTATAACACTGAAAACTAAATCTCACTTAAACATACGTAGAGAGAGTATTATAACACTGAAAACTAAATCTCACTTAAACATACGTAGAGAGTATTATAACACTGAAAACTAAATCTCACTTAAACATACGTAGAGAGTATTATAACACTGAAAACTAAATCTCACTTAAACATACGTAGAGAGAGTATTATAACACTGAAAACTAAATCTCACTTAAACATACGTAGAGAGAGTATTATAACACTGAAAACTAAATCTCACTTAAACATACGTAGAGAGAGTATTATAACACTGAAAACTAAATCTCACTTAAACATACGTAGAGAGAGTATTATAACACTGAAAACTAAATCTCACTTAAACATACGTAGAGAGAGTATTATAACACTGAAAACTAAATCTCACTTAAACATACATAGAGAGAGTATTATAACACTGAAAACTAAATCTCACTTAAACATACATAGAGAGAGTATTATAACACTGAAAACTAAATCTCACTTAAACATACGTAGAGAGAGTATTATAACACTGAAAACTAAATCTCACTTAAACATACGTAGAGAGTATTATAACACTGAAAACTAAATCTCACTTAAACATACGTAGAGAGAGTATTATAACACTGAAAACTAAATCTCACTTAAACATACGTAGAGAGAGTATTATAACACTGAAAACTAAATCTCACTTAAACATACGTAGAGAGAGTATTATAACACTGAAAACTAAATCTCACTTAAACATACGTAGAGAGAGTATTATAACACTGAAAACTAAATCTCACTTAAACATACGTAGAGAGAGTATTATAACACTGAAAACTAAATCTCACTTAAACATACGTAGAGAGAGTATTATAACACTGAAAACTAAATCTCACTTAAACATACGTAGAGAGAGTATTATAACACTGAAAACTAAATCTCACTTAAACATACGTAGAGAGAGTATTATAACACTGAAAACTAAATCTCACTTAAACATACGTAGAGAGAGAGTATTATAACACTGAAAACTAAATCTCACTTAAACATACGTAGAGAGAGTATTATAACACTGAAAACTAAATCTCACTTAAACATACATAGAGAGAGTATTATAACACTGAAAACTAAATCTCACTTAAACATACATAGAGAGAGTATTATAACACTGAAAACTAAATCTCACTTAAACATACGTAGAGAGAGTATTATAACACTGAAAACTAAATCTCACTTAAACATACGTAGAGAGAGTATTATAACACTGAAAACTAAATCTCACTTAAACATACGTAGAGAGAGTATTATAACACTGAAAACTAAATCTCACTTAAACATACGTAGAGAGAGTATTATAACACTGAAAACTAAATCTCACTTAAACATACATAGAGAGAGTATTATAACACTGAAAACTAAATCTCACTTAAACATACGTAGAGAGAGTATTATAACACTGAAAACTAAATCTCACTTAAACATACGTAGAGAGAGTATTATAACACTGAAAACTAAATCTCACTTAAACATACGTAGAGAGAGTATTATAACACTGAAAACTAAATCTCACTTAAACATACGTAGAGAGAGTATTATAACACTGAAAACTAAATCTCACTTAAACATACGTAGAGAGAGTATTATAACACTGAAAACTAAATCTCACTTAAACATACGTAGAGAGAGTATTATAACACTGAAAACTAAATCTCACTTAAACATACGTAGAGAGAGTATTATAACACTGAAAACTAAATCTCACTTAAACATACGTAGAGAGTATTATAACACTGAAAACTAAATCTCACTTAAACATACGTAGAGAGAGTATTATAACACTGAAAACTAAATCTCACTTAAACATACATAGAGAGAGTATTATAACACTGAAAACTAAATCTCACTTAAACATACATAGAGAGAGTATTATAACACTGAAAACTAAATCTCACTTAAACATACGTAGAGAGAGTATTATAACACTGAAAACTAAATCTCACTTAAACATACGTAGAGAGAGTATTATAACACTGAAAACTAAATCTCACTTAAACATACGTAGAGAGAGTATTATAACACTGAAAACTAAATCTCACTTAAACATACGTAGAGAGAGTATTATAACACTGAAAACTAAATCTCACTTAAACATACGTAGAGAGAGTATTATAACACTGAAAACTAAATCTCACTTAAACATACGTAGAGAGAGTATTATAACACTGAAAACTAAATCTCACTTAAACATACGTAGAGAGAGTATTATAACACTGAAAACTAAATCTCACTTAAACATACATAGAGAGAGTATTATAACACTGAAAACTAAATCTCACTTAAACATACGTAGAGAGAGTATTATAACACTGAAAACTAAATCTCACTTAAACATACGTAGAGAGAGTATTATAACACTGAAAACTAAATCTCACTTAAACATACGTAGAGAGAGTATTATAACACTGAAAACTAAATCTCACTTAAACATACGTAGAGAGAGTATTATAACACTGAAAACTAAATCTCACTTAAACATACGTAGAGAGAGTATTATAACACTGAAAACTAAATCTCACTTAAACATACGTAGAGAGAGTATTATAACACTGAAAACTAAATCTCACTTAAACATACGTAGAGAGAGTATTATAACACTGAAAACTAAATCTCACTTAAACATACGTAGAGAGAGTATTATAACACTGAAAACTAAATCTCACTTAAACATACGTAGAGAGAGTATTATAACACTGAAAACTAAATCTCACTTAAACATACGTAGAGAGAGTATTATAACACTGAAAACTAAATCTCACTTAAACATACATAGAGAGAGTATTATAACACTGAAAACTAAATCTCACTTAAACATACATAGAGAGAGTATTATAACACTGAAAACTAAATCTCACTTAAACATACGTAGAGAGAGTATTATAACACTGAAAACTAAATCTCACTTAAACATACGTAGAGAGAGTATTATAACACTGAAAACTAAATCTCACTTAAACATACGTAGAGAGAGTATTATAACACTGAAAACTAAATCTCACTTAAACATACATAGAGAGAGTATTATAACACTGAAAACTAAATCTCACTTAAACATACGTAGAGAGAGTATTATAACACTGAAAACTAAATCTCACTTAAACATACATAGAGAGAGTATTATAACACTGAAAACTAAATCTCACTTAAACATACATAGAGAGAGTATTATAACACTGAAAACTAAATCTCACTTAAACATACGTAGAGAGAGTATTATAACACTGAAAACTAAATCTCACTTAAACATACGTAGAGAGAGTATTATAACACTGAAAACTAAATCTCACTTAAACATACGTAGAGAGAGTATTATAACACTGAAAACTAAATCTCACTTAAACATACATAGAGAGAGTATTATAACACTGAAAACTAAATCTCACTTAAACATACGTAGAGAGAGTATTATAACACTGAAAACTAAATCTCACTTAAACATACGTAGAGAGAGTATTATAACACTGAAAACTAAATCTCACTTAAACATACATAGAGAGAGTATTATAACACTGAAAACTAAATCTCACTTAAACATACGTAGAGAGAGTATTATAACACTGAAAACTAAATCTCACTTAAACATACGTAGAGAGAGTATTATAACACTGAAAACTAAATCTCACTTAAACATACGTAGAGAGAGTATTATAACACTGAAAACTAAATCTCACTTAAACATACGTAGAGAGAGTATTATAACACTGAAAACTAAATCTCACTTAAACATACGTAGAGAGAGTATTATAACACTGAAAACTAAATCTCACTTAAACATACGTAGAGAGAGTATTATAACACTGAAAACTAAATCTCACTTAAACATACATAGAGAGAGTATTATAACACTGAAAACTAAATCTCACTTAAACATACGTAGAGAGAGTATTATAACACTGAAAACTAAATCTCACTTAAACATACGTAGAGAGAGTATTATAACACTGAAAACTAAATCTCACTTAAACATACATAGAGAGAGTATTATAACACTGAAAACTAAATCTCACTTAAACATACGTAGAGAGAGTATTATAACACTGAAAACTAAATCTCACTTAAACATACGTAGAGAGAGTATTATAACACTGAAAACTAAATCTCACTTAAACATACGTAGAGAGAGTATTATAACACTGAAAACTAAATCTCACTTAAACATACGTAGAGAGAGTATTATAACACTGAAAACTAAATCTCACTTAAACATACGTAGAGAGAGTATTATAACACTGAAAACTAAATCTCACTTAAACATACGTAGAGAGAGTATTATAACACTGAAAACTAAATCTCACTTAAACATACGTAGAGAGAGTATTATAACACTGAAAACTAAATCTCACTTAAACATACGTAGAGAGAGTATTATAACACTGAAAACTAAATCTCACTTAAACATACGTAGAGAGAGTATTATAACACTGAAAACTAAATCTCACTTAAACATACGTAGAGAGAGTATTATAACACTGAAAACTAAATCTCACTTAAACATACATAGAGAGAGTATTATAACACTGAAAACTAAATCTCACTTAAACATACGTAGAGAGAGTATTATAACACTGAAAACTAAATCTCACTTAAACATACGTAGAGAGAGTATTATAACACTGAAAACTAAATCTCACTTAAACATACGTAGAGAGAGTATTATAACACTGAAAACTAAATCTCACTTAAACATACGTAGAGAGAGTATTATAACACTGAAAACTAAATCTCACTTAAACATACGTAGAGAGAGTATTATAACACTGAAAACTAAATCTCACTTAAACATACATAGAGAGAGTATTATAACACTGAAAACTAAATCTCACTTAAACATACGTAGAGAGAGTATTATAACACTGAAAACTAAATCTCACTTAAACATACGTAGAGAGAGTATTATAACACTGAAAACTAAATCTCACTTAAACATACGTAGAGAGAGTATTATAACACTGAAAACTAAATCTCACTTAAACATACGTAGAGAGAGTATTATAACACTGAAAACTAAATCTCACTTAAACATACGTAGAGAGAGTATTATAACACTGAAAACTAAATCTCACTTAAACATACGTAGAGAGAGTATTATAACACTGAAAACTAAATCTCACTTAAACATACGTAGAGAGAGTATTATAACACTGAAAACTAAATCTCACTTAAACATACACGTAGAGAGAGTATTATAACACTGAAAACTAAATCTCACTTAAACATACGTAGAGAGAGTATTATAACACTGAAAACTAAATCTCACTTAAACATACGTAGAGAGAGTATTATAACACTGAAAACTAAATCTCACTTAAACATACGTAGAGAGAGTATTATAACACTGAAAACTAAATCTCACTTAAACATACGTAGAGAGAGTATTATAACACTGAAAACTAAATCTCACTTAAACATACGTAGAGAGAGTATTATAACACTGAAAACTAAATCTCACTTAAACATACGTAGAGAGAGTATTATAACACTGAAAACTAAATCTCACTTAAACATACGTAGAGAGAGTATTATAACACTGAAAACTAAATCTCACTTAAACATACGTAGAGAGAGTATTATAACACTGAAAACTAAATCTCACTTAAACATACGTAGAGAGAGTATTATAACACTGAAAACTAAATCTCACTTAAACATACGTAGAGAGAGTATTATAACACTGAAAACTAAATCTCACTTAAACATACGTAGAGAGAGTATTATAACACTGAAAACTAAATCTCACTTAAACATACATAGAGAGAGTATTATAACACTGAAAACTAAATCTCACTTAAACATACGTAGAGAGAGTATTATAACACTGAAAACTAAATCTCACTTAAACATACGTAGAGAGAGTATTATAACACTGAAAACTAAATCTCACTTAAACATACGTAGAGAGAGTATTATAACACTGAAAACTAAATCTCACTTAAACATACGTAGAGAGAGTATTATAACACTGAAAACTAAATCTCACTTAAACATACATAGAGAGAGTATTATAACACTGAAAACTAAATCTCACTTAAACATACATAGAGAGAGTATTATAACACTGAAAACTAAATCTCACTTAAACATACGTAGAGAGAGTATTATAACACTGAAAACTAAATCTCACTTAAACATACGTAGAGAGAGTATTATAACACTGAAAACTAAATCTCACTTAAACATACGTAGAGAGAGTATTATAACACTGAAAACTAAATCTCACTTAAACATACGTAGAGAGAGTATTATAACACTGAAAACTAAATCTCACTTAAACATACGTAGAGAGAGTATTATAACACTGAAAACTAAATCTCACTTAAACATACGTAGAGAGAGTATTATAACACTGAAAACTAAATCTCACTTAAACATACGTAGAGAGAGTATTATAACACTGAAAACTAAATCTCACTTAAACATACGTAGAGAGAGTATTATAACACTGAAAACTAAATCTCACTTAAAAACATACGTAGAGAGAGTATTATAACACTGAAAACTAAATCTCACTTAAACATACGTAGAGAGAGTATTATAACACTGAAAACTAAATCTCACTTAAACATACGTAGAGAGAGTATTATAACACTGAAAACTAAATCTCACTTAAACATACGTAGAGAGAGTATTATAACACTGAAAACTAAATCTCACTTAAACATACGTAGAGAGAGTATTATAACACTGAAAACTAAATCTCACTTAAACATACGTAGAGAGAGTATTATAACACTGAAAACTAAATCTCACTTAAACATACATAGAGAGAGTATTATAACACTGAAAACTAAATCTCACTTAAACATACGTAGAGAGAGTATTATAACACTGAAAACTAAATCTCACTTAAACATACGTAGAGAGAGTATTATAACACTGAAAACTAAATCTCACTTAAACATACGTAGAGAGAGTATTATAACACTGAAAACTAAATCTCACTTAAACATACATAGAGAGAGTATTATAACACTGAAAACTAAATCTCACTTAAACATACGTAGAGAGAGTATTATAACACTGAAAACTAAATCTCACTTAAACATACGTAGAGAGAGTATTATAACACTGAAAACTAAATCTCACTTAAACATACTAGAGAGAGTATTATAACACTGAAAACTAAATCTCACTTAAACATACGTAGAGAGAGTATTATAACACTGAAAACTAAATCTCACTTAAACATACGTAGAGAGAGTATTATAACACTGAAAACTAAATCTCACTTAAACATACGTAGAGAGAGTATTATAACACTGAAAACTAAATCTCACTTAAACATACATAGAGAGAGTATTATAACACTGAAAACTAAATCTCACTTAAACATACGTAGAGAGAGTATTATAACACTGAAAACTAAATCTCACTTAAACATACATAGAGAGAGTATTATAACACTGAAAACTAAATCTCACTTAAACATAGTAGAGAGTATTATAACACTGAAAACTAAATCTCACTTAAACATACGTAGAGAGAGTATTATAACACTGAAAACTAAATCTCACTTAAACATACGTAGAGAGAGTATTATAACACTGAAAACTAAATCTCACTTAAACATACGTAGAGAGAGTATTATAACACTGAAAACTAAATCTCACTTAAACATACATAGAGAGAGTATTATAACACTGAAAACTAAATCTCACTTAAACATACGTAGAGAGAGTATTATAACACTGAAAACTAAATCTCACTTAAACATACGTAGAGAGAGTATTATAACACTGAAAACTAAATCTCACTTAAACATACACTAGACTAGAGTATTATAACACTGAAAACTAAATCTCACTTAAACATACGTAGAGAGAGTATTATAACACTGAAAACTAAATCTCACTTAAACATACATAGAGAGAGTATTATAACACTGAAAACTAAATCTCACTTAAACATACGTAGAGAGAGTATTATAACACTGAAAACTAAATCTCACTAACATAAGTATTATAACACTGAAAACTAAATCTCACTTAAACATACGTAGAGAGAGTATTATAACACTGAAAACTAAATCTCACTTAAACATACGTAGAGAGAGTATTATAACACTGAAAACTAAATCTCACTTAAACATACGTAGAGAGAGTATTATAACACTGAAAACTAAATCTCACTTAAACATACATAGAGAGAGTATTATAACACTGAAAACTAAATCTCACTTAAACATACGTAGAGAGAGTATTATAACACTGAAAACTAAATCTCACTTAAACATAGGTAGAGAGAGTATTATGACACTGAAAACTAAATTTCAATTAAACATACGTAGAGAGAGTATTATAACACTGAAAACTAAATCTCACTTAACATAGTAGAGAGAGTATTATAACACTGAAAACTAAATCTCACTTAAACATACATAGAGAGAGTATTATAACACTGAAAACTAAATCTCACTTAAACATACGTAGAGAGAGTATTATAACACTGAAAACTAAATCTCACTTAAACATACATAGACAGAGTATTATAACACTGAAAACTAAATGTCACTTAAACATACATAGAGAGAGTATTATAACACTGAAAACTAAATCTCACTTAAACATACGTAGAGAGAGTATTATAACACTGAAAACTAAATGTCACTTAAACATACGTAGAGAGAGTATTATAACACTGAAAACTAAATCTCACTTAAACATACGTAGAGAGAGTATTATAACACTGAAAACTAAATCTCACTTAAACATACGTAGAGAGAGTATTATAACACTGAAAACTAAATCTCACTTAAACATACGTAGAGAGAGTATTATAACACTGAAAACTAAATCTCACTTAAACATACGTAGAGAGAGTATTATAACACTGAAAACTAAATCTCACTTAAACATACGTAGAGAGAGTATTATAACACTGAAAACTAAATCTCACTTAAACATACGTAGAGAGAGTATTATAACACTGAAAACTAAATCTCACTTAAACATACGTAGAGAGAGTATTATAACACTGAAAACTAAATCTCACTTAAACATACATAGAGAGAGTATTATAACACTGAAAACTAAATCTCACTTAAACATACGTAGAGAGAGTATTATAACACTGAAAACTAAATCTCACTTAAACATACGTAGAGAGAGTATTATAACACTGAAAACTAAATCTCACTTAAACATACGTAGAGAGAGTATTATAACACTGAAAACTAAATCTCACTTAAACATACGTAGAGAGAGTATTATAACACTGAAAACTAAATCTCACTTAAACATACGTAGAGAGAGTATTATAACACTGAAAACTAAATCTCACTTAAACATACATAGAGAGAGTATTATAACACTGAAAACTAAATCTCACTTAAACATACGTAGAGAGAGTATTATAACACTGAAAACTAAATCTCACTTAAACATACGTAGAGAGAGTATTATAACACTGAAAACTAAATCTCACTTAAACATACGTAGAGAGAGTATTATAACACTGAAAACTAAATCTCACTTAAACATACGTAGAGAGAGTATTATAACACTGAAAACTAAATCTCACTTAAACATACATAGAGAGAGTATTATAACACTGAAAACTAAATCTCACTTAAACATACGTAGAGAGAGTATTATAACACTGAAAACTAAATGTCACTTAAACATACATAGAGAGAGTATTATAACACTGAAAACTAAATCTCACTTAAACATACGTAGAGAGAGTATTATAACACTGAAAACTAAATCTCACTTAAACATACGTAGAGAGAGTATTATAACACTGAAAACTAAATCTCACTTAAACATACGTAGAGAGAGTATTATAACACTGAAAACTAAATCTCACTTAAACATACGTAGAGAGAGTATTATAACACTGAAAACTAAATCTCACTTAAACATACGTAGAGAGAGTATTATAACACTGAAAACTAAATCTCACTTAAACATACGTAGAGAGAGTATTATAACACTGAAAACTAAATCTCACTTAAACATACGTAGAGAGAGTATTATAACACTGAAAACTAAATCTCACTTAAACATACGTAGAGAGAGTATTATAACACTGAAAACTAAATCTCACTTAAACATACATAGACAGAGTATTATAACACTGAAAACTAAATCTCACTTAAACATACGTAGAGAGAGTATTATAACACTGAAAACTAAATCTCACTTAAACATACATAGACAGAGTATTATAACACTGAAAACTAAATCTCACTTAAACATACGTAGAGAGAGTATTATAACACTGAAAACTAAATCTCACTTAAACATACGTAGAGAGAGTATTATAACACTGAAAACTAAAT
>NW_027467964.1:0-15642 GCF_004210375.1 Tachypleus tridentatus
ATTCTTGTTTATACCATTATAATTTGCTTTACTGTAATTAAATTTTTCTTTTCCTATATGTTACATTTTTTATAGGGGTGAGATCGAAGACGCAAAAATTGGAGATGATCACTATCTACATCTTTTCCCACTGAAATTTTACTAATTTCTGGCTTAAATTATATGTACACATACACAGATCTAGTATGTCACTAGAGTTAGTTGAATAGGATGTATGTGTTGGGGTGGTATCATTCAGTAAAGCTATATTATTATCATCAATAAATTGTATTAATTTTCTACCATTTGGATTAGAACTTCGGCATCCAAAGGAAACATTTATACTGTTTAAGTCTCCCATGACTATGGTGTTTTGATTGTGGGAAAAGATGTTATTTAGTAAAGTTGTATCTAATTGTTTACTGGGTGAGCAGTAAATTCCTGCTACAGTTATTTTAGTTTTATTCAATTGGAGGATATCTACAGTAACATGTTTCATTGCTACTGTTTAATTCTATTTCTTCTACAGATAAATCTACTTGATGAAGCAGCATTATGCCTCTGTTTTCATCATTTTTTTTTTCTGTCTTTTCTAATAGTTGAGTAATATGGTATTTTAAATCTATTATTATTATGTTAAAGTTTCACTTAATATATAATCTGGGGTTTTAATTCTTCTATTAGGTCTTCGATCTCATGTTTCTTGGAAGCTATTGCACCTTGGATGTTGATATACACTACTGTGAACATTGTGCTGTGAGCATGTAACCTATTAGTGTTGTTATAATGTAGGGTATATGAGGTGTGACGTGTTTTATGGTACTTGTGATCAGTAGTTCTATAAAGTTAGTTGTCTGGTTTGGTTTAGTATATTCTGTTATAAAATCAGTTATAACATTTTGAAAAGTGTTGAAAACAGGCTTGCTTTCTCTGTTGTGTTAACATTCGTTTCTTGTATGGTGATGTTGTTTTCTTTTGGTTTTTTGTGTTAATGTGTTCTTATTCTGTGTATTAGTCTTCTGTACTTGTTGTTTTTTGTGTGGTTCTTTTCCTTTTAACATTTCTGCATATGTTGTTTTATTGTGTTCTGTTGATGTACTTGTTTCGGGTAAGCTGTTTGTTTTCGGTTGATTTTGTTCTGTTGGTGTCTGTTTTTAGGTAAGCTGTTTGTTTTCGGTTGATTCTGTTCTGTTGGTGTTCTGATCTGAAAATGCGTTGCTTTTATTTGTTTATATTTTTCGCAGCCTTGTAATTTGCTGTGTGGGTTTGACCACAGTTACAACATTTAGCGTTTCTTTTCTTTTTTACATTCATTGATATGGTGTTCCCCGCCACATCCGCAGCACCTCGGTGATGCTAAGCAGGCTGCTGAAACATGTCCATATCTCTAGCAGTTATGTACTGTGTTACAACAATTGCCGAGTTTTCAATAGTTCAACTTGGTATTTTGATACCAGAGCAATATTCCATTGTTTATCAGATTTTGAATGTTGTAGCTGTCATCATGTCAATTCTAATAAGGTTAGTTGGTGTTTGTGTTTTTTTGAAATAATTCTTTCTGTCTTGGTGTGTGGTATGTTTTGTTCGTCAAGTGCCTGTTTAATTAGGTCCAGGTCAATCGTCTGATGAACCCTCTTACCACTATTGCTTTTGGTTGCGGCTTACTTCCCAAGGTTTCCAGGTTTAAAAGGCATCTGTTGGCCATTCTTTAAGTAGTCGGTTAAGATCGACTACATCTTGCCTACTTCAGTACTCCGCCTCTCGGCAAACGCTTAATGTTAACTATGTTAACATTTGGTTTGCATCTCTTTACTTCTGTGGCAAGCAGGGTTGGTTATATTGACCGGAATGCCTTCTATTATAACGCGTATTGTGGTGGTCTTGTTTTTGTCACTGTATTATTGTTAGTTGTAGGTTTATTTTTTTCTCATATTTCTCTTTGATATAACAGATAAAGTCTTGGTCTTCAATTCTTTATCACTGTTATTTTTTCTTCATTATTATGTATATCAACTTCATGGTGTTACTTTTTTTTACCTTAACATTATTGGGACTTAACCCTACTTTAATTGCAGGAGTAGCTACCTCTACCTCAGTATTAGTAGCCGTCTCTGCTTCTTCTTCACATTCCGAGTTTTCCGAAGAATTAATTTCCTTAATTAATTTACGCCTTACTTTTTTTTTAATGGCAGTATTGTTTTTTTTTTAACAGTACTTAATTCACTTTTGCCAAAGAACAGAGTTAGTAATGGGGAGATATTAATATCGCTGCCACCAGTTACTCTTGACTTACCTTCATTATTCTTTTTTTTTTTAGCTGCGGTTTTCCGCCATTTCTTTTCTTGGTCTTATTGGACCCGTTGTTGTTGCTTGTGCGGTTTCCCGCTCTTCCGTTCTCAATTTGAGAAGGCCTCTGTGATTTCTTTACGTAAGGTGTTGTTCCGATGAAATATATAACAAATTCAAATTCAAGGGCTTCTTATATTCTTATTTCTAATTCTTCAAACCTAAATCGCTTTGAGCAAGAGAGAGAACGTCCTACTCGTTTCCTTTCCACATAAAATCCTCATCGTTCCAAGCGCTTTTGTTTATCTTTTCAAACCGCTTTCCGTTCGAGAGCTTCTCATTGGTCGTGCTCCACCAATCATTGTACAGGACGCAGAGTCGAGACGCCATTGGACAAGAGTTGTGATTCTCAATCCTAGTTTGCACCACTTTTTGGTTTCTGAAACAACTTTGGATTGTAATACTCAAACAAAACGGTATAGCAATACGTTACCAATATTCGAATGAAATATAATTCTTACTGATGGTACTTTCTTATCGTCTGAAAGATATGTGTAAGAATCTTTATTTTATTTTTTATTTATATTTTTAATTTTATTTTACATAGTTATTCTGCTGGGACATATTTCCTTTCGAGAAGTACATGTACATTTTGTCCAGTCCACCAAGTAACCTCGTGAATATCTAGATGGAAGTTGTTTTCGGTAAAATAAATAATAATATGATCCAACACATTTCTTTGATGGTTCTTAGTTAGTTCTCAATAAATGTTTTCAGTTTCTATGATCACAGTTTTGCTGTTCAACGTTAAGCGACGAGGAGCTTTCCGAGAACCGCTAAGTATTATATAGTGTTACCGATAGTGGTTGTTTTCGTTTTTTGCTGTTCGAGCAGAGATTATTCTTTAATATTTCTACATTTACGCCATGTCTGGAAGAGGGAAAAGGTGGCAGGGTCTCGGTAAAGGTGGAGCAAAACGTCATCGTAAGGTTCTCAGAGACAATATCCAGGGTATCACGAAGCCAGCCATCAGACGTCTAGCTGCAGAGGCGGTGTAAAGCGCATCTCTGGTCTCATCTACGAAAGAAACCCGAGGTGTTTTGAAAGTTTTCTTGGAAAACGTAATCCGTGATGCTGTTACCACACGGAGCACGCCAAAAGAAAGACTGTGACCGCCATGGATGTAGTGTATGCTCTGAAAGCGACGGGGTCTCTGTACGGATTCGGAGGTTAAATATTCACTTTATAACAAAAAAAACGGCCCTTTCCAGGGCCACCACCTCTAATGAAGAGATACCACATTTTCGTACTTCTTATAATTCTCTCAAGTACTCGTACAAGTACACAAATTGCTTACTAGCTAACTCCTTTTCACACAATACGATTTCTACCTCCCTCCTCGGAAACGTTATATATATATATCTGTTAAGTTAAGGATAAACATTATGCTTTGCAAGTTAACTTTAGTGAAATAACTTATGTTATAAGAACTGGTAGTGCGTAATTAGGAATTGTTTGGTTAGTGTTCATTTCCAAGTTTACTCTGTGTGCATGTTACTTTATACATCATTTAGAAAACAGGTAGATAAAATATGTTAGGGGTAAATCCGTTATCTTATTAATAGAAATAACACTCGCCAATGAAGATTACGCTTATTGAGTACACATACACTAGAGAGACGAATGAATGTCTTGCTCAATTGTTAATTTCTATTCAAAGATGAAACTTGCAAGCTTATTAGATACCACTCTAAAGGTTTTCTATCTCCGAAAAATGTGTGTAAACATAGACTCTACAATAAAATATTCCTTAATTAATGATGTCAGAAAGGTCGACGAAGCCAAGAACACTGCGTTTCAAAACTGCATCGTTATTTCTATATATATAAATATTATATATATTAATCAACCTTCAGAGGAGTATAAAAGAAATAAATTAACGATTCAAGGCATCTTATTGAAATCGAATATGTGTTATATGATTGTATCGACGAACACTAGTTTCGTTTCTCATTTGTCACGAACTCTCACCAGTTTGCTTTCAAACTGGCTTGGAATGACCTGTAATCGTTTTGCTGTTTGAATATTCTTTGTAATGCACTGTTTACGATAATAAGGATCGAAAACAATTTCTGAATAAGGAATAAAACTACTTTTCTGTGTTGTTCGGGAGAATTTCTTTGTAGCGTGGAACAAGCTTCTGCATAGCACTACCAACATGAAATGAAATGACGACGTGTTAGAGACTGCCTCGTTTCTAACGTGATATTCCGATGATATAATGCTCTCTTACAAATACTCTACTTTCATTTGAGGGTGTGTGATATAGATATTCGATGTGAAATGTTTTGTTTACTTGAAACACTATGATGTGACTTGAGAAACGATTAGAAAACTTCTGTATATCTAAAGCTTCTCATTCGCACTGGTGCACGATTTTATGGTAAAAAATGCCACCATTGACGAATCGTGGATGAACCTATCTATAGAAGAAAGATCGAACTTTCGTTTAGTAGACCTTAGGAAAAATTTTGGAAATTCGAAACTTCTCAAAAGGAACCCAGAATTGTGTGAACAAACACAGCCGGATGATACGTTCAGACGCGAGAAGCGACCCCAGCTGACTTCTCTCAGTTAGATGAAGCTCTCAATTACGGCTCTCTCTTTACTTAAGGTCTTCACGTGCTTGTGCTCGTATTTTTCAACCAGTAGAAAGATTAATAAATAAAAAAAGCTTTAAAAAATGGCTGATGCGACGGCGCCTACCACGGCTCCTTCTCCTAAGAAGGTGAGCAAACAAAAGCGAAAAAAACCGGAGAACAGCACCCGTACATCCTAAGGTATCAGAAATGGTAATCACTGCCATTACTTCTCTCAAAGAACGCGGAGGTTCTTCTCTCCAGACTATCAAAAGTACATTGCTGCCAACTATAAACTCGACGTGGAGCGGATGAACCCTTTATCAAGAGTATCTTCGATCAGCAGTGAATAGTGGCATTCTCACACAGACTAAAGGAAAAAAGGAGCTACGGGTTCCTTCAAGCTGAGTGCTCAAAGAGCAAAGAGAAGGTGGTGAAAAACCAAAGAAGAAAGAAGGAACGACTGCAAAGAAAAGTAAAGCAGCCAGTAAGCCCAAGAGAAGTAGCTGAGGAAGAAAGCAAAGACAGCTGCTAAAACCAAAGACAAGGCAAAACCAAAGAAAGTGGCAGAGCCAACAAAAAACTGCAGCCAGTAAACCAGAAAGCCCCAAGAGGCCAAAGCCGCCCCTAAAGGCTGCTTCAAAGAAGGTGTGGGAAAAGAAATAAGTAAGCTGCTTCTTTTCCAATTTTGTGATATCACAAAATCAACGGCCCTTTCAGGGCCACCATCTCTGATAAAGGTTTGCCATATAAGTCGTTACAGAAAAACAAACAAAACACTCATTCCGCTCGTAACAACACTTGTTATATCGAGGCAGTGAAATCAGTAAAAAATTTCTTAAAAACGTTTCATGCTCAGATTTGTAGTCTAACGAACGTTCGAGAAAAGAAATGTGGTGTGCGACTTTATTTATTTCTTCCCCTGTGCTGTTATAGATATGCTCGTTTTCAAATTATACTTAATGATTCGTAACTTTAGTTTAATTTCAATTAGTACTGCATTTAATTACATTTTAGTTTTAATCACAATTGGTCGAAGGAAAATAACTCAGGGCTCCTTCATTAATTAACTCTTTCGCAACAGTATTATACTACTAGCCACCCATATAAATTGTATGCCTCCTTACTAGTTAGTGAGTGTACTGAGCCTTTCACAAATGTAATGGAGAAATCTATTCCGTATGCACATGCATATACGGCTGAATAGTGTGCCTTACTATTAGATTTACTAGTTATTAATAACTAATATGATTTATGCTCCTTAATAGAGGCCCCATTGGCACAGTGGTATGTCTGCGGACTTACACACTAAAACCGGGTTTCGATACCCGTGGTGGGCAGAGCACAGATAGCCCATTGAGTAGCTTTGTGCTTAATTCTAAACAAACCTTCTGAGAGACAATTTCTCTGTTGCTCTGTCCCTCAGACACTATTTCGTTTTCTCCCAAGCGCATGGATATTAAACATGTAATGGATGTCACTCTAAATGAAATAACTATTTCCGTGTATCGATTAACCCTCTGTCATTCTATCTTTTTTGCTTTCTTAAATAATGAGTAGCTGTCGTTTTCTTGTTATTATCATAATTATCTTGTACCATTCGGTGACGACATGTATTGGCTGGGTGTGTATACGTTCGTTCGTCTGTCTTCATTCACTTAACTACAAACGAAAAATACTCACTGAGAGCATAGAGGTGGGAATGGAACAAAACTCTCTAATAATGTGTGTATTTCTACTCGCGTTATAAGCATGGTTATAGAAAGCATGCTTGAACTGTTAATAGTGAAATAGATTCGATGTGACTTTCTCCTTTTCAAGATGTGGTGGCCCTGAAAGGGCCGTTTGAATGAAAGAGAAGAAGAACACATTACTTTGAACTGGTGTACTTAGTCACAGCCTTGGTCCCTTCGGAGACGGCGTGTTTGGCCAATTCTCAGGTAAAAGCAGACGCACTGCAGTTTGGATCTCCCGGCTCGTGATAGTTGATCGCTTGTTGTAGTGAGCCAGACGAGAGCTTCAGCAATTCTCTCGAAAATGTCGTTCACGAAGCTATTCATGATAGACATAGCTTTGCTGGAGATTCCAGTATCGGGATGGACCTGCTTGAGAACCTTGTAAATGTAAATACTGAAGCTCTCCCTTCCTCCTCTTCTTTCGCTTTTCTTGTCTCCAGCTCGTACGGCTTTCTGGGCCTTTCCGGCCTTCTTCACAGCTTTTCCAGACGCTTGTTGTGGAGGCATGTTGAAAAAATAAACTTGGGCAAAATTCAGTCAGCGTTTAAATTGCGCGCTGCAGGATTGAAAAAGCCAATAGCATTTTGGTTTGCGAATTCGATAGCTGTCGCGAAGCGCAGCCGTCACAGCGACTCAATATATCTCGTTCAATCCTACAAAGTTGATAAAACTAAGTGGTGAACAGTGTAATAGTCACAAATATGCTATTCCTGAATAGAGACGAAACGTTCTCCTCGCCAGTCAGGCCGTTGGTGCCGCCTGTAATCGTCGTGGCTTACCGCACGCCGAACCTCACGCCGTACCAGTCGCCTCGTTGATCGCCAGAGCCAAGCCTGGAGGCAACCATCGACCGTCCAGGACCCGTATTTTACGCCGAGGAATCCTCATCAACCAGCCACTACTGCAGACCAAACCTATCTATTGCCAGCCATGGGTACTATGAATTTAAAGTAAGTTCCCCAACGAAAAGTCCAGTCAATCTTTTTCACATTCACTCAGGGCGTCGACATCAATTCAACCAGAAGAAATTAGACAAACCATAGAACCCAGAAATACAAACCAAGGTATACACAGTTCATCGAATTTATTCTAGAACAGTAATCATCCCACACACACTTCATGAAGATAGTGACAACATCGAAGTACAGTGCCGACTGTATTTTTACGAGATGGCTGTAAGTATCATATATTTCATTTTGGAGCGAACGCCCACATCGACGACCACTCAAGAATGGTTCAAACCAAGCACCCAGATATCGTAAACAACCAACGGAAATCTTCCAACGGAAAATACCAAATACCGCCGATTCAGATATTAGAAGAAACACGAAGACGGACAAGACAGCCGACTCAAGAAGAAGACAACACCCATTGTTGGCAACACATAAGTTGCAGTTCAAGAAAGAAAAGGACAGTTCCTGCCAGACTTCAATCCCAGTTCAGAACTCAACAATAGCCAGACTCAAACCATTACGAAGATAACCATCGACGCGACCCAGCACAAACTGAAAAACAATCTACCTCCACGCAGAAAACTCAAACCAAAATCTCGAGAAGAAACAAAGCATCACAGACCAGCGAGAACAGCTCACGGAAGAACGGCCAGTAGTTCCACCACCAGGCCACGTTTCTCAGTTGCACCAATGGGCTTCAAGTGTGAAACAAGTTCATTGATGGTTGCCACCCGATCTACAAGACTGCAACTAACAGTTTTCGTACACCATCAACGTAGTTCATCAGTTTTTTTGTTTTGTTTTTATTAATTTTGTGTTTTTTTGTTTTTTTTCTTTTTCTTTCCCAGCTACTTCCGGGCACGGTCTGGGTGAACTATTCGGCGCCCAGGCCGTGAAAGTGGGTTTTCTCGGGGTACTCCCGTTTCCCCACAGCAAAATCTCTGGCATCGGACCTGTGGGTCCCAGCCTCATTCTGAAAGGGCCGTTTACCCAGTCAGGGGTATCTAATCAATTACAGTAAATTTTAAAAGAAACCAATTCGCCAGCCTTAAGGGTTCTCTAAATCCTCGAGCTAAAGTCTGGCTCACTTCACTTTCGCTGCTTTTCGTCCAGTTCTCCCGTCCTTCCTCTCACTCACAAATATTTTTGAAATGTTAAAAATAAAGTAAAAAAACTCCACCATGGATATTTTAAACATTTCTCACGTAAGGGGACGAAGAGGAATATAAAGTTCTGAACACCCAGTTGGAGAGAACTCTTCCGATTTCTCTCTCTCTAAACCTGAACCTGCCACGTTAGTTTAGTTTAGTGTAATAGTCAAACGCAGACAATTACGACGAATACACTACATCACGTTCCACATTAAAACAGAAATCAATAGAACAAATACAAAAAATTAAACAAGAAATTAAAAAGTCAGAGAAAACAATTGGCATAACTTCTGCAAAAACTTAGAAAAAACCAAGAAAAAAATCCAAAAGAATTCTGGAAAAAAATTTCAAGAGTATTGCGTCAGACAAAAAACACAAATCACATGTTACAACACATCACACACACAACAATAAAATCGCAAGGACGGACGAAGAGAAAGCTGACTTATTAGCTGACTATTACAAATCCCGCTTTTAGCGATTTAAACTCAGTAGATTCGACACACAACACCAACACCATGTCAACAACTACATAAATGCAAACCAAGCTTCATTCTCACCAGGATTTCCGGAGAGACACTAGAAGCATACTCAAATTCAATCAATAGAAAAATAACCATAACAGAACTAAAGATTAATATCAAAAAACTTGAAGAACACTTCCCCGGACATGACCAAATACCAAATATTATTCTCAAAAAAGTTCCACTCTCCTACTACAACACCTCACAAACATCATGAACATTTCATTAGCGACAGGGTATTACCCTGACACATGGAAAAAAAGCCATCATAACAACGATCCCCAAGAAACAAACTAACAGAACAAATCCAGATAATTTCCGCCCCATCAGTCTGTTAAGCTGCCTTGGCAAACTGATGGAGAGAATTATCTCCAACCAATCTCCTCCATTTTGCGAATCAAACAACATCCTTCCAGAATCTCAAAATGCCTCCAGGAAAAAAATAGACAAACAACAGATCACCTCACACGACTCACCGAATCAATATACAAAGCTTACAACAACAATCAAGTAACCATCAGGGTATTCCTAGATGTCAAAAAAAGATTCGACAGCGTTTGGCACAATGCCATCATATACAAACTAAACCACCTACAAATAAATCCTACGATAGTCAAATGGATTTCAAATTTTAACCAATAGAACAGCACAAGTAAAAAAGTCAATAAAACCATATCCAAATTATTTAATATAACGGCAGGAGTGCCCCAAGGATCAGTCCTCTCTCACTTCTTTACATAATTTTCGTCAGTGACATACCTTTTCCAAATCTAACATACACACACATTCACAATACGCAGATGACATCGCAATCTGGAGCACCTCCAGAAACCCAGTAATGGCTATGTCTCGCACAAGAATCACTAAACAACGTCTCAACATGGAGCAACAAGTGGAGGGTCGTGTTAAATCCGACAAAAAACACAAGCAATCACCTTCTATAGAAAACTAAAGAAGCAAAGAAAAAATCTAGGAAAAAATAAATCTATCACTTGGAAACACAACCATTAACATGAGCAAAAAACATCACATTCTCTTGGCGTCACTTTCGACACAAAACTAACATGGAAAAACACATAAACAATATACACTCATCAATAAGAAAAAGGATTTCATATCTAAAGACTATAACTGGTAAACAATCAAAATGCGCACCGAACACCATTATACAAATATAGTTAGATTTACATCCGTCCACTAATAGAGTACGGATGTCAAGTAACTATACAACATGTCAAACAACACACCTAAAAATCCAAGTGCAACAAAACAAAATATTAAAATCCGCATTCAGTTTACCATCTTTTACACCAACAAATTATCTACACCAAATTAGTAATTTACCAACTATAAGAGATAGAATAACAGAACTTTCTGAAATATTATCGAAAAGCAGAAAACAGAAACAAACTAACGGCATCACTACACAAATTATCAAGTGCACCAACAAAATACATATCACCATACAACATATTTCAAGAATCACAATCCACTCAACAAAGAGTTTAAATACATAAAAACTATGTTATTAACATGAATTCCTTTTTTTTTCAGGTACAGGGGCACACGACAGGCAAAACTTTCGGCGCCTGTCGTTGTGAAATTAGGTTTTTCGGGTACTCCGTTTCCCCACATCAAAATCTTCAGGCATTGGATTTCTAGATCCCAGCCCAGGCAACCTTTTTGCCAGACCAGAATCAGGCCTTTGATTTGATCTGAACTTGAATGAATTACATTCATGTTCACATCTACAACTTTTCTTTTCGAGACAGGTCCCGACCTTTCCTTCTTTCCACTGCTACCTTGCCTCCACCCAAAGATCCATTTAGTGAGACATTCCCACCCAAAAGTCAAGAATAATAACGATAATTAATTTATTAAAATAATAATAAAAAAAAAAAACCACCACTTAATCTAATAACAATCCACGAAAGGGGACGAAGAGAACTACAAAGTTCCTGAACACCCCAGTTGGAGAGATACTTCAGTTTCTCTCTCTCTAAACTGAACCCTGCCACGTTAGTTTAGTTTAGTTTTAGTGTAATAGTCACAATACGTATTCATTCCACATAGTGAGTACCGTGTTTTACTGTCTATTTTTTCGTTCTTAGTTTCAGAGAAAAACTAAGGGAAAATGTCTGGGCGAGGCAAAGGTGGCAAAGTGAAGGCCAAGGCTAAATCCCGTTCAAGCAGAGCTGGACTCCAGTTTCCAGTCGGGCGTATACATCGTCTCCTTCGAAAAGGAAACTATGCCGAGCGAGTAGGAGCTGGAGCACCCGTCTACCTCGCTGCTGTCTTGGAGTACCTGGCTGCTGAAGTTTTGGAGTTAGCAGGTAACGCTGCACGTGATAACAAGAAGACTAGGATCATTCCTCGTCACTTGCAACTTGCCATTCGTAATGACGAAGAACTCAACAAGTTGCTACAGGGTGTTACTATCGCCCAGGGAGGCGTTCTGCCAAACATTCAGGCTGTCTTATTGCCCAAGAAGACCGAAAAGAAGTAAGTCGGTAAATATTAACAATATATCAAACGGCCCTTTTCAGGGCCACCACCTCCTGATGGAGAGATAGTACAGTTCCTTCGCCATACATCTCGTGTTAATAATTTTCACAGAACACGCAACAAAAGGCGTGTCTCTTGTGTACGACAAACCTTATTATCCCATCTTCCATAATACATAAATAAATAAATAATCATAAAACAAAAACGTTTTACTACGATTCATTATAGTACTTGCTATATAAGTAGATCGTCACAGTTAGGTTTTCTCTTATACCAGCATAACGATACGTTGTTGACAGTGTTCACTGTCGTAACCAGACTATGTTCGTCTTTCTAAGTAAGCTGAGTAGTATGTGTAGTTCGTAAGCTATTGCCATTTCTTTTCAATATTCTTAACCTGAAAGGAATGTACCTACCTTCATAGATGTCGTTACACGGAAAGAGAAAAATGAAAACAAACCAATACGTCATTTTCTGCAGCACAATAATATATTTCGAAGGAGAACAAGAAAACACACCAACTTCGTAATATGAAATTTTATACTTCTCTCCAGGCACATAACTAGATTAAATATCGAACATGCAGGAATTTTTGAAAACTGTTTCATGCACGTCGAGTAAGTGTAATAATTTAAAAGGTTCCTTGATAAAGTAAAACGAAAGAAGACTTAACTCACAAACTTTCGTAAGAGAAAAGACGGCTGCTGCTAAACTACAACTCCTTGCATTTCTTACGTGCAAATTCAACTTGAAAAGATGTATGTTACTAACATAGTACAAGTAGTCGTGATGTGTGCGAATGGCATACTCTTTGTTCAGGATGTGGTGGCCCTGAAAAGGGCCGTTTGTTTATTGGCGAGGGTAAGTTACAATACCTCTCTCTCTATTTAGGCTCGTTCCCCTCGAATTCTACGTGCGAGTTGGATGTCTTTCGGCATGATGGTCACTCTCTTTGCGTGAATGGCACACAGGTTAGTGTCTTCGAAGAGACCCACCAAGTACGCCTCACTGGCCTCCTGAAGAGCCATGACAGCAGAGCTCTGGAATCTAAGGTCAGTCTTGAAGTCCTGGGCAATTTCTCTCACCAGTCTCTGGAAAGGTAATTTTCGAATGAGCAGCTCAGTTGACTTCTGGTATCGACGGATTTCACGGAGGGCTACTGTTCCTGGCCTGTAACGATGAGGTTTCTTTACACCTCCTGTTGCTGGAGCGCTCTTTCGGGCAGCTTTAGTGGCCAGTTGTTTTCTTGGTGCTTTTCCGCCCGTGGATTTTCTTGCAGTTTGTTTCGTGCGAGCCATAATTTCGTTTTGTCCGTGCTATATTACAAACGTACGTAGAACTACAATCCTACTACACTCTTCGACTTCCGTGCTAAGAATGATCATCGTTCCAAGGCGCTTTTGTTTATCTTTTTCAAACTTTGCGCTTTCCGTTCGAGAGACTTCTCATTGGTCGTGCTCCACCAATCATTGTACAGGACGCAGAGTCGAGACGCCATTGGACAAAGAGTTGTGATTCTCAATCCTAGTTTGCACCACTTTTTTGGTTTCTGAAGCAACTTTGGATTGTAATACTCAAACAAAACAGGTATAGCAATACGTTACCAATATTCGAATGAAATATAATTCTTACTGATGGTACTTTCTTATCGTCTGAAAGATATGTGTAGAATCTTTATTTTATTTTTTATTTATATTTTTTAATTTTATTTTACATAGTTATTCTGCTGGGACATATTTCCTTTCGAGAAGTACATGTACATTTTGTCCAGTCCACCAAGTAACCTCGTGAATATCTAGATGGAAGTTGTTTTCGGTAAAATAAATAATAATATGATCCAACACATTTCTTTGATGGTTCTTAGTTAGTTCTCAATAAATGTTTTCAGTTTCTATGATCACAGTTTTGCTGTTCAACGTTAAGCGACGAGGAGCTTTCCGAGAGAAGGCCGCGCTAAGATTATATAGTGTTACCGATAGTGGTTGTCGTCGTTTTTTGAGCTGTTCGAGCAGAGATTATTCTTTAATATTTCTACATTTACGCCATGTCTGGAAGAGGAAAAGGTGGCTTAAAGGGTCTCGGTAAAGGTGGAGCAAAACGTCATCGTAAGGTTCTCAGAGACAATATCCAGGGTATCACGAAGCCAGCCATCAGACGTCTCCATTCGCAGAGGCGGTGTAAAGCGCATCTCTGGTCTCATCTACAGAAGAAACCCGAGGTGTTTTGAAAGTTTTCTTGGAAAACGTAATCCGTGATGCTGTTACCTACACGGAGCACGCCAAAGAGAGAAGACTGTGACCGCCATGGATGTAGTGTATGCTCTGAAACGACAGGGTCGCACTCTGTACGGATTCGGAGGTTAAATATTCACTTTATAACAAAAAAACGGCCCTTTTCAGGGCCACCACCTCCCAATGAAGAGATACCACATTTTCGTACTTCTTATAATTCTCTCAGAGTACTCGTACAAGTACACAAATTGCTTACTAGCTAACTCCTTTTCACACAATACGATTTCTACCTCCCTCACTCGGAAACGTTATATATATATATCTGTTAAGTTAAGGATAAACATTATGCTTTGCCAAGTTAACTTTAGTGAAATAACTTATGTTATAAGAACTGGTAGTGCGTAATTAGGAATTGTTTGGTTAGTGTTCATTTCCAAGTTTACTCTGTGTGCATGTTACTTTATACATCATTTAGAGAAACAGGTAGATAAAATATGTTAGGGGTAATCCCTGTTATCTTATTAATAGAAATAACACTCGCCAATGAAGAAGCGTTACGCTTATTGAGTACACATACACTTAGAGAGACGAATGAATGTCTTGCTCAATTGTTAATTTCTATTCAAAAGATGAAACTTGCAAGCTTATTAGATACCACTCTAAAGTTTTCTATCTCCGAAAAATGTGTGTAAACATAGACTCTACAATAAAATATTCCTTAATTAATGATGTCAGAAAGGTCGACGAAGCCAAGAACACTGCGTTTCAAAACTGCATCGTTATTTCTATATATATAAATATTATATATATTAATCAACCTTCAGAGGAAGTATAAAAGAAATAAATTAACGATTCAAGGCATCTTATTGGAAATCGAATATGTGTTATATGATTGTATCGACGAACACTAGTTTCGTTTCTCATTTGTCACGAACTCTCACCAGTTTGCTTTTTTTTCAAACTGGCTTAGGTGGCCTGTAATCGTTTTTTTGCTGTTTGAATATTCTTTGTAATGCACTGTTTTACGATAATAGGGATCGAAAACAATTTCTGAATAAGGAATAGAAACTACTTTTCTGTGTTGTTCGGGAGAATTTCTTTGTAGCGTGGAACAAGCTTCTGCACTTAGCACTACCCAACATGAAATGAAATGACGACGTGTTAGAGACTGCTCTCGTTTCTAACGTGATATTCCGATGATATAAATGCTCTCTTACAAATACTCTACTTTTCATTTGAGGGTGTGTGATATAGATATTCGATGTGAAATGTTTTTTTGTTTACTTGAAACACTCTATGATGTGACTTGAGAAACGATTAGAAAAACTTCTGTATCCTAAAGAACTTCTCATTCGCACTGGTGCACGATTTTATGGTAAAAATGCCACCATTGACGAATCGTGGATAGACCTATCTATAGAAGAAAGATCGAACTTTCGTTTAGTAGACCTTAGGAAAAAAAATTTTGGAAATTTGAAACTTCTCAAAAGGAACCCAGAATTGTGTGAACAAACACAGCCGGATGATACGTTCAGACGCGAGAAATGGCGACCCCAGCTGACTTCTCTCAGTTAGATGAAGCTCTCAATTACGGCCGCTCTCTCTTACTTAAAGGTCTTCACGCGTTTGTGCTCGTAT
>NW_027467965.1:0-45379 GCF_004210375.1 Tachypleus tridentatus
CTTTTCCATATTTAGTCAAACAAACTTTTCCATATTTAGTCAAACAAACTTTTCCATATTTAGTTCAAACAAACTTTTCCATATTTAGTCAAACAAACTTTTCCATATTTAGTCAAACAAACTTTTCCATATTTAGTTAAAAAAACTTTTCCATATTTAGTCAAACAAACTTTTCCATATTTAGTCAAACAAACTTTTCCATATTTAGTCAAACAAACTTTTCCATATTTAGTCAAACAAACTTTTCCATATTTAGTCAAACAAACTTTTCCATATTTAGTCAAACAAACTTTTCCATATTTAGTCAAACAAACTTTTCCATATTTAGTCAAACAAATTTTCCATATTTAGTCAAACAAACTTTTCCATATTTAGTCAAACAAACTTTTCCATATTTAGTTAAATAAACTTTTCCATATTAAGTCAAACAAACTTTTCCATATTTAGTCAAACAAACTTTTCCATATTTAGTCAAACAAACATTCCATATTTAGTCAAACAAACTTTTCCATATTTAGTCAAACAAACTTTTCCATATTTAGTCAAACAAACTTTTCATATTTAGTGAAACAAACTTTTCCATATTTAGTGAAATAAACTTTTCCATATTTAGTTAAATAAACTTTTCCATATTTAGTCAAACAAACTTTTCCATATTTAGTCAAACAAACATTTCCATATTTAGTCAAACAAACTTTCCATATTTAGTCAAACAAACTTTTCCATATTTAGTCAAACAAACTTTCCATATTTAGTTAAATAAACTTTTCCATATTTAGTCAAACAAACTTTTCCATATTTAGTCAAACAAACTTTTCCATACTTAGTTAAATAAACTTTTCCATATTTAGTCAAACAAACTTTTCCATATTTAGTAAAACAAACTTTCCATATTTAATTAAATAAACTTTTCCATATTTAGTCAAACAAACTTTTCCATATTTAGTCAAAAAACTTTTCATATTTAGTCAAACAAACCTTTCCATATTTAGTCAAACAAACTTTTCCATATTTAGTCAAACAAACTTTTCCATATTTAGTTAAATAAACTTTTCCATATTTAGTCAAACAAACTTTTCCATATTTAGTTAAACAAACTTTTCCATATTTAGTCAAACAAACTTTTCCATATTTAGTTAAATAAACTTTTCCATATTTAGTCAAACAAACTTTTCAATATTTAGTCAAAAAACTTTTCCATATTTAGTCAAACAAACTTTTCCATATTTAGTCAAACAAACTTTTCCATATTTAGTCAAACAAACTTTTAGTACTATTTAGTTAAACAAACTTTTCCATATTTAGTCAAACAAACTTTTCCATATTTAGTTAAACAAACTTTTCCATATTTAGTCAAACAAACTTTTCCATATTTAGTCAAACAAACAAACTTTTCCATATTTAGTGAATCAAACTTTCCATATTTACTTAAATAAACTTTTCCATATTGAGTG
This sequence comes from Tachypleus tridentatus, assembly GCF_004210375.1. Classification (NCBI taxonomy): domain Eukaryota; kingdom Metazoa; phylum Arthropoda; class Merostomata; order Xiphosura; family Limulidae; genus Tachypleus; species Tachypleus tridentatus. The sequence goes on from NW_027467965.1 coordinate 1,455, forward strand.
AAACAAAACTTTCGATTTTTAGTGAGAAAAACATTTCACTATTTAGTCAGACAAACTTTTCCATATTTATTCAAAGAAACTTTTCCATATTTAGTCAAACAAACATTTCCATATTTAGTCAAACAAATTTCCATATTTAGTCAAACAAATATCCATATTTAGTCAAACAAACTTTTCCATATTTAGTTAAACAAACTTTTCCATATTTAGTTAAATAAACTTTTCTATATTTAGTCAAACAAACTTTTCCATATTTAGTTAAATAAACTTTTCCATATTTTTTCATATTTAGTCAGACAAATTATTCCATATTTAGTCAAACAAACTTTTCCATATTTAGTTAAATAAACTTTTCCATATTTAGTTAAATAAACTTTTCCATATTTAGTTCAATAAACTTTCCCATATTTATTCAAAGAAACTTTTCCATATTTAGTCAAACAAACATTTCCATATTTAATCAAACAAACATTTCACTACTTATTCACACAAACTTTCCATATTTAGTAACATAAGCTTTGCACTATTAGGTCAGACAAACCTTTCCATAGTTAGTCAAACAAACTTTTGGATTTATTTATTCAAACAAACTTTTCCATATTTAGTCAAAAAACTTTTCCATATTTAGTCAAACAAACTTTCCATATTTAGTTAAATAAACTTTTCCATATATAGTGAAACAAACTTTTCCATATTTAGTCAAACAAACTTTTCCATATTTAGTCAGAAAAACTTTTTCGATTTTAGTGAGAAAAACCTTTCCATATTTAGTCAAACAAACTTTTCTATATTTAGTCAAACAAACTTTTCCATATTTAGTTAAATAAACTTTTCCATATTTAGTCAAACAAACTTTTCCATATTTAGTCAAACAAACTTTTCCATATTTAGTCAGAAAAACCTTTCGATTTTTAGTCAGAAAAACATTTCACTATTTAGTCAGACAAACTTTTCCATATTTAGTTAAATAAACTTTTCCATATTTAGTTAAACAAACCTTTCCATATTTAGTCAAACAAACTTTTCCATATTTAGTTAAATAAACTTTTCCATATTTAGTCAAACAAACTTTTCCATATTTAGTAAAACAAATTTTTCCATATTTAGTTAAATAAACTTTTCCATATTTAGTCAAACAAACTTTTCCATATTTAGTCAAAAAAACTTTTCCATATTTAGTCAAACAAACTTTCCATATTTAGTCAAACAAACTTTTCATATATTTAGTCAAACAAACTTTTCCATATTTAGTCAAACAAACTTTTCCATATTTAGTCAAACAAACTTTTCCATATTTAGTCAAACAAACTTTTCCATATTTAGTCAAACAAACCTTTCCATATTTAGTCAAACAAACTTTTCCATATTTAGTCAAACAAACTTTTCCATATTTAGTTAAACAAACTTTTCCATATTTAGTCAAACAAACTTTTCCATATTTAGTCAAACAAACTTTTCCATATTTAGTCAAACAAACTTTTCCATATTTAGTCAAACAAACTTTTCCATATTTAGTCAAACAAACTTTTCCATATTTAGTCAAATAAACTTTTCCATATTTAGTTAAATAAACTTTTCCATATTTAGTGAAACAAACCTTTCGATTTTTAGTCAGAAAAACATTTCACTATTTAGTCAGACAAACTTTTCCATATTTATTCAAAGAAACTTTTCCATATTTAGTCAAACAAACATTTCCATATTTAGTCAAACAAATATCCATATTTAGTCAAACAAATATCCATATTTAGTCAAACAAACTTTTCCATATTTAGTTAAATAAACTTTTCCATATTTAGTTAAATAAACCTTTCCATATTTAGTCAAACAAACTTTTCCATATTTAGTTAAATAAACTTTTCGCATTTAGTCAAACAAAATTTTCCATATTTAGTCAAACAAACTTTTCCATATTTAGTTAAATAAACTTTTCCTATATTTAGTCAAACAAACTTTTCCATATTTAGTTAAATAAACTTTTCCATATTTAGTTAAATAAACTTTTCCATATTTAGTCAAACAAACTTTTCCATATTTAGTCAAACAAACTTTTCCATATTTAGTCAAACAAACTTTTCCATATTTAGTCAAACAAACTTTTCCATATTTAGTCAAACAAACTTTTCCATATTTAGTCAAACAAACTTTTCCATATTTAGTCAAACAAATCATATTTAAAAAACTTTTCCATATTTAGTCAAACAAACTTTTCCATATTTAGTCAAACAAACTTTTCCATATTTAGTTAAATAAACTTTTCCATATTTAGTCAAACAAACTTTTCCATATTTAGTTAAACAAACTTTTCCATATTTAGTCGAACAAACTTTTCAATATTTAGTCAGACAAACATTTCATTATTTATTCAAACAAAGTTTCCATTTTCAGTCAGATAAGCCTTTCTATATTTAGTGAATCAAACTTTCCATATTTAGTTAAACAAACTTTTCCATATTTAGTTAAATAAACTTTTCCATATTTAGTCAAACAAACTTTTCCATATTTAGTCAAACAAACTTTTCCATATTTATTCAGAAAAACATTTCCATATTTAGTCAAACAAACCTTTCCATATTTAGTCAAACAAACTTTTCCATATTTAGTCAAACAAACTTTTCCATATTTAGTGAAACAAACTTTTCCATATTTAGTGAGAAAAACATTTCACTATTTAGTCAGATAAACTTTTCCATATTTAGTCAAACAAACTTTTCCATATTTAGTCAAACAAACATTTCCATATTTAGTCAAACAAATTTTCCATATTTAGTCAAACAAACTTTTCCATATTTAGTTAAATAAACTTTTCCATATTTAGTTAAATAAACTTTTCCATATTTAGTTAAATAAACTTTTCCATACTTTTTATTCAAACAAACTTTTCCATATTTAGTCAAACAAACATATTTATTTCCATATTTAATCAAACAAACATTTCACTATTTATTCAAACAAACTTTCCATATTTAGTAACATAAACTTTTGCACTATTAGGTCAGACAAACCTTTCCATATTTAGTCAAACAAACTTTTCCATATTTATTCAAACAAACTTTTCCATATTTAGTCAAAAAACTTTTCCATATTTAGTCAAACAAACTTTCCATATTTAGTTAAACAAACTTTTCCATATTTAGTCAAACAAACTTTTCCATATTTAGTCAAACAAACTTTTCCATATTTAGTTAAACAAACTTTTCCATATTTAGTCAAACAAACTTTTCCATATTTAGTCAAACAAACTTTTCCATATTTAGTCAAACAAACTTTTCCATATTTAGTCAAACAAACTTTTCCATATTTAGTCAAACAAACTTTTCCATATTTAGTCAAACAAACTTTTCCATATTTAGTCAAACAAACTTTTCCATATTTAGTCAAACAAACTTTTCCATATTTAGTCAAACAAACTTTTCCATATTTAGTCAAACAAACTTTTCCATATTTAGTCAAACAAACTTTTCCATATTTAGTCAAACAAACTTTTCCATATTTAGTCAAACAAACTTTTCCATATTTAGTCAAACAAACTTTTCCATATTTAGTCAAACAAACTTTTCCATATTTAGTTAAATAAACTTTTCCATATTTAGTCAAACAAACTTTTCCATATTTAGTCAAACAAACATATTTTTCCATATTTAGTCAAACAAACTTTTCCATATTTAGTCAAACAAACTTTTCCATATTTAGTCAAACAAACTTTTCCATATTTAGTCAAACAAACTTTTCCATATTTAGTCAAACAAACTTTTCCATATTTAGTCAAACAAACTTTTCCATATTTAGTCAAACAAACTTTTCCATATTTAGTCAAACAAACTTTTCCATATTTAGTCCATATTTAAACAAACTTTTCCATATTTAGTCAAACAAACTTTTCCATATTTAGTCAAACAAACTTTTCCATATTTAGTCAAACAAACTTTTCCATATTTAGTTAAACAAACTTTTCCATATTTAGTCAAACAAACTTTTCCATATTTAGTCAAACAAACTTTTCCATATTTAGTCAAAAAAACTTTTCCATATTTAGTCAAACAAACTTTTCCATATTTAGTCAAACAAACTTTTCCATATTTAGTTAAATAAACTTTTCCATATTTAGTCAAACAAACTTTTCCATATTTAGTCAAACAAACTTTTCCATATTTAGTCAAAAAAAACCTTTCCATATTTAGTCAAACAAACTTTTCCATTTTAGTCAAACAAACTTTTCCATATTTAGTCAAACAAAACTTTCCATATTTAGTCAAACAAACTTTTCCATATTTAGTCAAACAAACTTTTCCATATTTAGTCAAACAAACATTTCATATTTAGTCAAACAAACTTTTCCATATTTAGTCAAACAAATTTTCCATATTTAGTCAAACAAACTTTTCCATATTTAGTTAAATAAACTTTTCCATATTTAGTCAAACAAACTTTTCCATATTTAGTCAAACAAACTTTTCCATATTTAGTCAAACAAACTTTTCCATATTTAGTTAAATAAACTTTTCCATATTTAGTCAAACAAACTTTTCCATATTTAGTCAAACAAACTTTTCCATATTTAGTCAAACAAACTTTTCCATATTTAGTCAAACAAACTTTTCCATATTTAGTCAAATAAACTTTTCCATATTTAGTTAAACAAACTTTTCCATATTTAGTCAAACAAACTTTCCATATTTAGTTAAATAAACTTTTTCATATTAAGTCAAACAAACATTTCCATATTTAGTCAAACAAACTTTTCCATATTTAGTCAAACAAACTTTTCCATATTTAGTCAAATAAACTTTTCCATATTTAGTCAAACAAACCTTTCCATATTTAGTTAAAAAAACATTTCCATATTTAGTCAAACAAACTTTTCCATATTTATTCAAAACAAACTTTTCCATATTTAGTCAAACAAACATTTACATATTTACTCAAACAAACTTTTCCATATTTAGTCAATCAAACATTCCATATTTAGTCAAACAAACTTTTCCATATTTAGTTAAACAAACTTTTCCATATTTAGTCAAACAAACTTTTCCATATTTAGTTAAATAAAATTTTTCATATTTAGTCAAACAAACTTTTCCATATTTAGTCAAACAAACTTTTCCATATTTAGTCAAACAAACTTTTCCATATTTAGTCAAAAACTTTTCCATATTTAGTCAAACAAACTTTTCCATATTTAGTTAAATAAACTTTTCCATATTTAGTTTAAATAAACTTTTCCATATTTAGTCAAACAAACTTTTCCATATTTAGTCAAACAAACTTTTCCATATTTAATCAAACAAACATTTCCATATTTATTCAAACAAACTTTCCATATTTAGTAAAACAAACTTTTCCATATTTAGTCAGACAAACCTTTCCATATTTAGTCAAACAAACTTTTCCATATTTAGTCAAACAAACTTTTCCATATTTAGTCAAAAAAACTTTTCCATATTTAGTCAAACAAACTTTTCCATATTTAGTCAAACAAACTTTTCCATATTTAGTCAAACAAACTTTTCCATATTTAGTCAAACAAACTTTTCCATATTTAGTCAAACAAACTTTTCCATATTTAGTCAAACAAACTTTTCCATATTTAGTCAAACAAACTTTTCCATATTTAGTCAAATAAACTTTTCCATATTTAGTCAAACAAACTTTTCCATATTTAGTTAAACAAACTTTTCCATATTTAGTCAAACAAACATATTTAGTTTTCCATATTTAGTCAAACAAACTTTTCCATATTTAGTTAAACAAACTTTTCCATATTTAGTCAAACAAACTTTTCCATATTTAGTCAAACAAACTTTTCCATATTTAGTTAAATAAACTTTTCCATATTTAGTCAAACAAACTTTTCCATATTTAGTCAAACAAACTTTTCCATATTTAGTTCAAACAAACTTTTCCATATTTAGTCAAATAAACTTTTCCATATTTAGTTAAACAAACTTTTCCATATTTAGTCAAACAAACTTTTCCATATTTAGTCAAAAAAACTTTTCCATATTTAGTCAAAAAACCTTTCCATATTTAGTCAAACAAACTTTTCCATATTTAGTCAGACAAACTTTTCCATATTTAGTTAAATAAACTTTTCCATATTTAGTCAAACAAACTTTTCCATATTTAGTTAAATAAACTTTTCCATATTTAGTCAAACAAATTTTCCATATTTAGTCAAACAAACTTTTCCATATTTAGTTAAATAAACTTTTCCATATTTAGTCAAACAAACTTTTCCATATTTAGTTAAATAAACTTTTCCATATTTAGTTAAACAAACTTTTCCATATTTAGTCAAACAAACTTTTCCATATTTAGTCAAACAAACTTTTCCATATTTAGTCAAACAAACATTTCCATATTTAGTCAAACAAACTTTTCCATATTTAGTTAAAAAAACTTTTCCATATTTAGTTAAATAAACTTTTCCATATTTAGTTAAATAAACTTTTCCATATTTAGTCAAACAAACTTTTCCATATTTAGTCAAACAAACTTTTCCATATTTAGTCAAACAAACTTTTCCATATTTAGTCAAACAAACTTTTCCATATTTAGTCAAACAAACTTTTCCATATTTAGTCAAACAAACATATTTTCCAAATATTTAGTCAAACAAACTTTTCCATATTTAGTTAAATAAACTTTTCCATATTTAGTCAAACAAACTTTTCCATATTTAGTTTTCCATATTTAGTTAAACAAACTTTTCCATATTTAGTTAAACAAACTTTTCCATATTTAGTCAAACAAACTTTTCCATATTTAGTCAAACAAACTTTTCAATATTTAGTCAAACAAACTTTTCCATATTTAGTCAAACAAACATTTTCAAACATTTTATTTATTCACACAAAGTTTCCATTTTCAGTCAGATCAGCCTAGTACTATTAAGTTAGACAAACGTTTCTATATCTTGTGAAACAAACTTTCCGTATTTAGTTAAATAAACTTTTCTATATTCAGTCAACAAACTTTTCCATAGTTAGTCAAACAATATTTTCCATATTTATTCAAAAAAATTTTTTTGATTTTAGTCAAACAAACCTTTCCATATTTAGTCAAACAACTTTTCCATATTTAGTTAAATAAACTTTTCCATATTTAATGAAACAAACATTTCGATTTTTAGTGAGAAAAACATTTCACTATTTAGTCAGATAAACTTTTCCATATTTATTCAAAGAAACTTTTCCATATTTAGTGAAGCAAACATTTCCATATTTAGTCAAACAAATTTTCCATGTTTAGTCAAACAAACTTTTCCATACTTAGTTAAGTAAACTTTTCCATATTTAGTTAAATAAACTTTTCCATATTTAGTTCAATAAACTTTCCCATATTTATTCAAAGAAACTTTTCCATATTTAGTCAAACAAACATTTCCATATTTAATCAAACAAACATTTCACTACTTATTCAAACAAACTTTCCATATTTAGTAACATGAGCTTTGCACTATTAGGTCAGACAAACCTTTCCATAGTTAGTCAAACAAACTTTTGGATTTATTTATTCAAAGACACTTTTCCATATTTAGACAAAAACTTTTCCATATTTAGGCAAACAAACTTTCCATATTTAGTTAAATAAACTTTTCCATATATAGTGAAACAAACTTTTCTATATTCAATCAAACAAAGTTTTCCATACTTAGTTAAATAAACTTTTCCATATTTAGTCAAACAAACTTTTCCATATTTAGTTAAATAAACTTTTCAATATTTAGTCAAACAAACATTCCATATTTAGTCAAACAAACTTTTTAATATTTAGGCAAACAAACTTTTCATATTTAGTTAAATAAACTTTTCCATATATAGTGGAACAAACTTTTCCATATTTATCAAACAAACTTTTCCATATTTAGTCAAACAAACTTTTCTATATTCAATCAAACAAACTTTTCCATACTTAGTTAAATAAACTTTTCCATATTTAGTCAAACAAACTTTTGAATATTTAGTCAAACAAACTTTTCCATATTTAGTTAAATAAACTTTTCGACATTTAGTCAAACAAACTTTTCCATCTTTAGTAAAACAAACATTCCATATTTAGTCAAATAAACTTTTCCATATTTAGTCAAATAAAGTTTTACATAGTTAGTTAAACAAACTTTTCCATATTTAGTCAAACAAACTTTTCCATATTTAGTCAGAAAAACTTTTCAAACTTTTCCATTTTAGTGAAAAAACCTTTCCATATTTAGTCAAACAAACTTTTCATATATTAGTCAAATAAAGTTTTACATAGTTAGTTAAATAAACTTTTCCATATTTAGTCAAACAAACTTTTCAATATTTAGTCAGAAAAACATTTCTCTATTTAGTCAGACAAACCTTTCCATATTTAGTCAAACAAACTTTTCCATATTTAGTAAAACAAACATTTCATATTTAATTAAACTTTTCCATATTTAAACTTCTCCATATTTAGTCAAACAAATTTTCCATATTTAGGCAAACAAACTTTCCATATTTAGTTAAATAAACTTTTCCATATATAGTGAAACAAACTTTTCCATATTTAGTCAGAAAAACTTTTCGATTTTTAGTGAGAAAAACCTTTCCATATTTAGTCAAACAAATTTTCAATATTTAGGCAAACAAACTTTCCATATTTAGTTAAATAAACTTTTCCATATATAGTGAAACAAACTTTTCCATATTTAGTCAGAAAAACTTTTCGATTTTTAGTGAGAAAAACCTTTCCATATTTAGTCAAACAAATTTTCCATATTTAGGCAAACAAACTTTCCATATTTAGTTAAATAAACTTTTCCATATTTAGTCAAACAAACTTTTCAATATTTAGTCAGAAAAACATTTCACTATTTAGTCAGACAAACCTTTCAATATTTAGTCAAACAAACTTTTCCATATTTAGTAAAACAAACATTCCATATTTAATTAAATAAACTTTTCCATATTTAGTCAAACAAACTTTTCCATAGTTAATTAAACAAACTTTACCATATTTAGTCAAACAAACTTTTCCGTATTTATTTAAATAAACTTTTCCATATTTAGTCAAACAAACTTTTCAATATTTTGTCCGAAAGACTTTTCGATATTTAGTCAGACAAACATTTCATTATTTATTCACACAAAGTTTCCATTTTCAGTCAGATAAGCCTAGTACTATTAAGTTAGACAAACCTTTTTATATTTTGTGAAACAAACTTTCCGTTTTTAGTTAAATAAACTTTTCTATATTCAGTCAAACAAACTTTTCCATATTTAGTCAAACAAACCTTTCCATATTTACTCAAACAACTTTTCCATATTTAGTGAAATAAACTTTTCCATATTTAGTGAAACAAACCTTTCGATTTTTAGTGAGAAAAACATTTCACTATTTAGTCAGACAAACTTTTCCATATTTATTCAAAGAAACTTTTCCATATTTAGTCAAACAAACATTTCCATATTTAGTCAAACAAACATTTCCATATTTAGTCAAACAAATATCCATATTTTGTCAAACAAATATCCATATTTAGTCAAACAAACTTTTTCATATTTAGTTAAATAAACCTTTCTATATTCAGTCAAACAAACTCTTCAATATTTAGTTAAATAAAATTTTTCGTATTTAGTCGAACCAAATTTTCCATGTTTAGTCAAACAAACTTTTCCATACTTAGTTAAATAAACTTTTCCATATTTAGTTAAATAAACTTTTCCATATTTAGTTCAATAAACTTTCCCATATTTATTCGAAGAAACTTTTCCATATTTAGTCAAACGAACATTTCCATATTTAATCAAACAAACATTTCACTACTTATTCAAACAAACTTTCCATATTAGTAACATGAGCTTTGCACTATTAGGTCAGACAAACCTTTCCATAGTTAGTCAAACAAACTTTTGGATTTATTTATTCAAACAAACTTTTCCATATTTAGACAAAAACTTTTCCATATTTAGGCAAACAAACTTTCCATATTTAGTTAAATAAACTTTTCCATATATAGTGAAACAAACTTTTCCATATTTAGTATAACAAACTTTTCCATATTTAGTCAGAAAAACTTTTCGATTTTTAGTGAGAAAAACCTTTCCATATTTAGTCAAACAAACTTTTCTATATTCAATCAAACAAACTTTTCCATACTTAGTTAAATAAACTTTACCATATTTAGTCAAACAAACTTTTCAATATTTAGTCAAACAAACTTTTCCATATTTAGTCAGAAAAACCTTTCGATTTTTAGTGAGAAAAACATTTCACTATTTAGTCAGACAAACGTTTCCATATTTAGTTAAATAAACCTTTTCTATATTCAGTTAAACAAACCTTTCCATATTTAGTCAAACAAACTTTTCCATATTTAGTTAAATAAACTTTTCGACATTTAGTCAAACAAACTTTTCCATATTTAGTAAAACAAACATTCCATATTTAGTTGAATAAACTTTTCCATATTTAGTCAAACAAACTTTTCCATATTTAGTCAGAAAAACTTTTCGATTTTTAGTGAGAAAAACCTTTCCATATTTATCGAACAAACTTTTCTATATTCAGTCAAACAAACTTTTCCATACTTAGTTAAATAAACTTTTCCATATTTAGTCAAACAAACTTTTCAATATTTAGTCAGAAAAACATTTCACTATTTAGTCAGACAAACCTTTCCATATTTAGTCAAACAAACTTTTCCATATTTAGTAAAACAAACATTCCATATTTAATTAAATAAACTTTTCCATATTTAGTCAAACAAACTTTTCCATAGTTAGTTAAACAAACTTTACCATATTTAGTCAAACAAACTTTTCGATTTTTAGTCAAACAAACCTTTCCATATTTAGTCAAACAACTTTTCCATATTTAGTTAAATAAACTTTTCCATATTTAGTGAAACAAACCTTGCGATTTTTAGTGAGAAAAACATTTCACTATTTAGTCAGACAAACTTTTCCATATTTAGTCAAACAAACTTTTCCATATTTATTCAAAGAAACTTTTCCATATTTAGTCAAACAAACATTTCCATATTTAGTCAAACAAATATCCATATTTGGTCAAACAAATATCCATATTTAGTCAAACAAACTTTTTCATATTTAGTTAAATAAACTTTTCCATATTTAGTTAAATAAACCTTTCTATATTCAGTCAAACAAACTCTTCAATATTTTTTTAAATAAACTATTTCGCATTTATTCGAACGAAATTTTCCATGTTTAGTCAAACAAACTTTTCCATACTTAGTTAAATAAACTTTTCTATATTCAGTCAAACAAACTTTTCCATATTTAGTTAAATAAACTTTTCCATATTTAGTTAAATAAACTTTTCCATATTTAGTCAAACAAACTTTTCCATATTTAGTCAAACAAACTTTTCCATATTTAGTCAAACAAACTTTTCCATATTTAGTCAAACAAACTTTTCCATATTTAGTCAAAAACAAACTTTTCCATATTTAGTCAAACAAACTTTTCCATATTTAGTCAAACAAACTTTTCCATATTTAGTTAAATAAACTTTTCCATATTTAGTCAAACAAACTTTTCCATATTTAGTTAAACAAACTTTTCAATATTTAGTCAAAAAAACTTTTCGATATTTAGTCAGACAAACATTTCATTATTTATTCAAACAAAGTTTCCATTTTCAGTCAGATAAGCCTTTCTATATTTAGTGAAACAAACTTTCCATATTTAGTTAAATAAACTTTTCTATATTCAGTCAAACAAACTTTTCCATAGTTAGTCAAACAAACTTTTCCATATTTATTCAGAAAAACCTTTTGATTTTTAGTCAAACAAACCTTTCCATATTTAGTCAAACAACTTTTCCATATCAAACAAACTTTTAATGAAACAAACATTTCGATTTTTAGTGAGAAAAACATTTCACTATTTAGTAAGATAAACTTTTCCATATTTATTCAAAGAAACTTTTCCATATTTAGTGAAGCAAACATTTCCATATTTAGTCAAACAAATTTTCCATGTTTAGTCAAACAAACTTTTCCATACTTAGTTAAGTAAACTTTTCCATATTTAGTTAAATAAACTTTTCCATATTTAGTTCAATAAACTTTTCCATATTTATTCAAAGAAACTTTTCCATATTTAGTCAAACGAACATTTCCATATTTAATCAAACAAACATTTCACTACTTATTCAAACAAACTTTCCATATTTAGTAACATAAGCTTTGCACTATTAGGTCAGACAAACCTTTCCATATTTAGTCAAACAAACTTTTCGATTTATTTATTCAAAGACACTTTTCCATATTTAGACAAAAACTTTTCCATATTTAGGCAAACAAACTTTCCATATTTAGTTAAATAAACTTTTCCATATATAGTGAAACAAACTTTTCTATATTCAATCAAACAAAGTTTTCCATACTTAGTTAAATAAACTTTTCCATATTTAGTCAAACAAACTTTTCCATATTTAGTTAAATAAACTTTTCAAACAAATATTTAGTCAAACAAACTTTTCCATATTTAGTTTTCCATATTTAGTCAAACAAACTTTTCCATATTTTCAAACAAATATTTAGTCAAACAAACTTTTCATATTTAGTTAAATAAACTTTTCCATATTTAGTCAAACAAACTTTTCCATATTTAGTCAAACAAACTTTTCCATATTTAGTCAAACAAACTTTTCCATATTTAGTCAAACAAACTTTTCCATATTTAGTTAAATAAACTTTTCCATATTTAGTCAAACAAACTTTTCCATATTTAGTCAAACAAACTTTTCCATATTTAGTTAAATAAACTTTTCCATATTTAGTCAAACAAACTTTTCCATATTTAGTCAAACAAACTTTTCCATATTTAGTTAAATAAACTTTTCCATATTTAGTCAAACAAACTTTTCCATATTTAGTCAAACAAACTTTTCCATATTTAGTCAAACAAACTTTTCCATATTTAGTCAAACAAACTTTTCCATATTTAGTCAAACAAACTTTTCCATTCCATATTTAGTCAAACAAACTTTTCAAACAAACTTTTCCATATTTAGTCAAACAAACTTTTCCATATTTAGTCAAACAAACTTTTCCATATTTAGTCAAACAAACTTTTCCATATTTAGTCAAACAAACTTTTCCATATTTAGTTAAATAAACTTTTCCATATTTAGTCAAACAAACTTTTCCATATTTAGTCAAACAAACTTTTCCATATTTAGTCAAACAAACTTTTCCATATTTAGTCAAACAAAACATTTTCCATATTTAGTCAAACAAACTTTTCCATATTTAGTCAAACAAACTTTCCATATTTAGTTAAATAAACTTTTCCATATTTAGTCAAACAAACTTTTCCATATTTAGTCAAAAAAACTTTTCCATATTTAGTCAGAAAAACTTTTCCATATTTAGTCAAACAAACTTTTCCATATTTAGTCAAACAAACTTTTCCATATTTAGTTAAACAAACTTTTCCATATTTAGTCAAACAAACTTTTCCATATTTAGTCAAACAAACTTTTCCATATTTAGTCAAACAAACTTTTCCATATTTAGTCAAACAAACTTTTCCATATTTAGTCAAACAAACTTTTCCATATTTAGTCAAACAAACTTTTCCATATTTAGTCAAACAAACTTTTCCATATTTAGTCAAACAAACTTTTCCATATTTAGTCAAACAAACTTTTCCATATTTAGTTAAACAAAAATTTAGTCAAACAAACTTTTCCAGTCAAACAAACTTTTCCATATTTAGTCAAACAAACTTTTCCATATTTAGTCAAACAAACTTTTCCATATTTAGTCAAACAAACTTTTCCATATTTAGTTAAACAAACTTTTCCATATTTAGTCAAACAAACTTTTCCATATTTAGTCAAACAAACTTTTCCATATTTAGTCAAACAAACTTTTCCATATTTAGTCAAACAAACTTTTCCATATTTAGTCAAACAAACTTTTCCATATTTAGTCAAACAAACTTTTCCATATTTAGTCAAACAAACTTTTCCATATTTAGTCAAACAAACTTTTCCATATTTAGTCAAACAAACTTTTCCATATTTAGTCAAACAAACTTTTCCATATACAAACTTTTCCATATTTAGTCAACAAACTTTTCCATATTTAGTCAAACAAACTTTTCCATATTTAGTCAAACAAACTTTTCCATATTTAGTCAAACAAACTTTTCCATATTTAGTCAAACAAACTTTTCCATATTTAGTCAAACAAACTTTTCCATATTTAGTCAAACAAACTTTTCCATATTTAGTCAAACAAACTTTTCCATATTTAGTCAAACAAACTTTTCCATATTTAGTCAAACAAACTTTTCCATATTTAGTCAAACAAACTTTTCCATATTTAGTCAAACAAACTTTTCCATATTTAGTCAAACAAACTTTTCCATATTTAGTCAAACAAACTTTTCCATATTTAGTCAAACAAACTTTTCCATATTTAGTCAAACAAACTTTTCCATATTTAGTCAAACAAACTTTTCCATATTTAGTCAAAACAAACTTTTCCATATTTAGTCAAACAAACTTTTCCATATTTAGTCAAACAAACTTTTCCATATTTAGTCAAACAAACTTTTCCATATTTAGTCAAACAAACTTTTCCATATTTAGTCAAACAAACTTTTCCATATTTAGTCAAACAAACTTTTCCATATTTAGTCAAACAAACTTTTCCATATTTAGTCAAACAAACTTTTCCATATTTAGTCAAACAAACTTTTCCATATTTAGTCAAACAAACTTTTCCATATTTAGTCAAACAAACTTTTCCATATTTAGTCAAACAAACTTTTCCATATTTAGTCAAACAAACTTTTCCATATTTAGTCAAACAAACTTTTCCATATTTAGTTAAACAAACTTTTCCATATTTAGTCAAACAAACTTTTCCATATTTAGTCAAACAAACTTTTCCATATTTAGTCAAACAAACTTTTCCATATTTAGTCAAACAAACTTTTCCATATTTAGTCAAACAAACTTTTCCATATTTAGTCAAACAAACTTTTCCATATTTAGTCAAACAAACTTTTCCATATTTAGTCAAACAAACTTTTCCATATTTAGTCAAACAAACTTTTCCATATTTAGTCAAAAACTTTTCCATATTTTCCATATTTAGTCAAACAAACTTTTCCATATTTAGTCAAACAAACTTTTCCATATTTAGTCAAACAAACTTTTCCATATTTAGTCAAACAAACTTTTCCATATTTAGTCAAACAAACTTTTCCATATTTAGTCAAACAAACTTTTCCATATTTAGTCAAACAAACTTTTCCATATTTAGTCAAACAAACTTTTCCATATTTAGTCAAACAAACTTTTCCATATTTAGTCAAACAAACTTTTCCATATTTAGTCAAACAAACTTTTCCATATTTAGTCAAACAAACTTTTCCATATTTAGTCAAACAAACTTTTCCATATTTAGTTAAATAAACTTTTCCATATTTAGTCAAACAAACTTTTCCATATTTAGTCAAACAAACTTTTCCATATTTAGTCAAACAAACTTTTCCATATTTAGTCAAACAAACTTTTTTATTTAGTCAAACAAACTTTTCCATAGTCAAACAAACTTTTCCATATTTAGTCAAACAAACTTTTCCATATTTAGTTAAACAAACTTTTCCATATTTAGTCAAACAAACTTTTCCATATTTAGTCAAACAAACTTTTCCATATTTAGTCAAACAAACTTTTCCATATTTAGTCAAACAAACTTTTCCATATTTAGTCAAACAAACTTTTCCATATTTAGTCAAACAAACTTTTCCATATTTAGTCAAACAAACTTTTCCATATTTAGTTAAACAAACTTTTCCATATTTAGTCAAACAAACAAACTTTTCCATATTTAGTCAAACAAACTTTTCCATATTTAGTTCAAACAAACTTTTCCATATTTAGTCAAACAAACTTTTCCATATTTAGTCAAACAAACTTTTCCATATTTAGTCAAACAAACTTTTCCATATTTAGTCAAACAAACTTTTCCATATTTAGTCAAACAAACTTTTCCATATTTAGTCAAACAAACTTTTCCATATTTAGTCAAACAAACTTTTCCATATTTAGTCAAACAAACATTTTCCATATTTAGTCAAACAAACTTTTCCATATTTAGTCAAACAAACTTTTCCATATTTAGTCAAACAAACTTTTCCATATTTAGTTAAATAAACTTTTCCATATTTAGTCAAACAAACTTTTCCATATTTAGTCAAACAAACTTTTCCATATTTAGTCAAACAAACTTTTCCATATTTAGTCAAACAAACTTTTCCATATTTAGTTAAACAAACTTTTCCATATTTAGTCAAACAAACTTTTCCATATTTAGTCAAACAAACTTTTCCATATTTATTTAGTCAACTTTCCATATTTAGTTTCCATATTTAGTCAAACAAACTTTTCCATATTTAGTCAAACAAACTTTTCCATATTTATTCAAACAAACTTTCCATATTTAGTCAACAAACTTTTCCATATTTAGTCAAACAAACTTTTCCATATTTAGTCAAACAAACTTTATTTATTTAGTCAAACAAACTTTTCCATATTTAGTCAAACAAACTTTTCCATATTTAGTCAAACAAACTTTCCATATTTAGTTAAATAAACTTTTCCATATTTAGTCAAACAAACTTTTCCATATTTAGTCAAACAAACTTTTCCATATTTAGTTAAATAAACTTTTCCATATTTAGTCAAACAAACTTTTCCATATTTAGTCAAACAAACTTTTCCATATTTAGTCAAACAAACTTTACCATATTTAGTCAAACAAACTTTTCCATATTTAGTCAAACAAACTTTTCCATATTTAGTCAAACAAACTTTTCCATATTTAGTCAAACAAACTTTTCCATATTTAGTCAAACAAACTTTTCCATATTTATCAAACAAACTTTTCCATATTTAGTCAAACAAACTTTTCTATATTCAATCAAACAAACTTTTCCATACTTAGTTAAATAAACTTTTCCATATTTAGTCAAACAAACTTTTGAATATTTAGTCAAACAAACTTTTCCATATTTAGTTAAATAAACTTTTCGACATTTAGTCAAACAAACTTTTCCATATTTAGTAAAACAAACATTCCATATTTAGTTGAATAAACTTTTCCATATTTAGTCAAATAAAGTTTTACATAGTTAGTTAAACAAACTTTTCCATATTTAGTCAAACAAACTTTTCCATATTTAGTCAGAAAAACTTTTCGATTTTTAGTGAGAAAAACCTTTCCATATTTATCGAACAAACTTTTCTATATTCAGTCAAACAACTTTTCCATACTTAGTTAAATAAACTTTTCCATATATAGTCAAACAAACTTTTCAATATTTAGTCAGAAAAACATTTCTCTATTTAGTCAGACAAACCTTTCCATATTTAGTCAAACAAACTTTTCCATATTTAGTAAAACAAACATTTCATATTTAATTAAGTAAACTTCTCTATATTTAGTCAAACAAATTTTCCATATTTAGGCAAACAAACTTTCCATATTTAGTTAAATAAACTTTTCCATATATAGTGAAACAAACTTTTCCATATTTAGTCAGAAAAACTTTTCGATTTTTAGTGAGAAAAACCTTTCCATATTTAGTCAAACAAATTTTCAATATTTAGGCAAACAAACTTTCCATATTTAGTTAAATAAACTTTTCCATATATAGTGAAACAAACTTTTCCATATTTAGTCAGAAAAACTTTTCGATTTTTAGTGAGAAAAACCTTTCCATATTTAGTCAAACAAATTTTCCATATTTAGGCAAACAAACTTTCCATATTTAGTTAAATAAACTTTTCCATATTTAGTCAAACAAACTTTTCAATATTTAGTCAGAAAAACATTTCACTATTTAGTCAGACAAACCTTTCCATATTTAGTCAAACAAAGTTTTCCATATTTAGTAAAACAAACATTCCATATTTAATTAAATAAACTTTTCCATATTTAGTCAAACAAACTTTTCCATAGTTAATTAAACAAACTTTACCATATTTAGTCAAACAAACTTTTCCATATTTAGTTAAATAAACTTTTCCATATTTAGTCAAACAAACTTTTCAATATTTTGTCCGAAAGACTTTTCGATATTTAGTCAGACAAACATTTCATTATTTATTCACACAAAGTTTCCATTTTCAGTCAGATAAGCCTAGTACTATTAAGTTAGACAAACCTTTTTATATTTTGTGAAACAAACTTTCCGATTTTAGTTAAATAAACTTTTCTATATTCAGTCAAACAAACTTTTCCATATTTAGTCAAACAAACCTTTCCATATTTAGTCAAACAAACTTTTCCATATTTAGTGAAATAAACTTTTCCATATTT
The DNA here is from genome assembly GCF_004210375.1 of Tachypleus tridentatus. Lineage (NCBI taxonomy): Eukaryota > Metazoa > Arthropoda > Merostomata > Xiphosura > Limulidae > Tachypleus > Tachypleus tridentatus. Next base: position 19,792 of record NW_027467965.1, read on the forward strand.
AGTGAAACAAACCTTTCGATTTTAGTGATATTTAAAACAAACTTTTCATATTTAGTCAGACAAACTTTTCCATATTTATTCAAAGAAACTTTTCCATATTTAGTCAAACAAACATTTCCATATTTAGTCAAACAAACATTTCCATATTTAGTCAAACAAATATCCATATTTAGTCAAACAAATATTTAGTCAAACAAACTTTTTCATATTTAGTTAAATAAACTTTTCCATATTTAGTTAAATAAACCTTTCTATATTCAGTCAAACAAACTCTTCAATATTTAGTTAAATAAAATTTTTCGTATTTAGTCGAACCAAATTTTCCATGTTTAGTCAAACAAACTTTTCCATACTTAGTTAAATAAACTTTTCCATATTTAGTTAAATAAACTTTTCCATATTTAGTTCAATAAACTTTCCATATTTATTCGAAGAAACTTTTCCATATTTAGTCAAACGAACATTTCCATATTTAATCAAACAAACATTTCACTACTTATTCAAACAAACTTTCCATATTAGTAACATGAGCTTTGCACTATTAGGTCAGACAAACCTTTCCATAGTTAGTCAAACAAACTTTTGGATTTATTTATTCAAACAAACTTTTCCATATTTAGTCAAAAAACTTTTCCATATTTAGGCAAACAAACTTTCCATATTTAGTTAAATAAACTTTTCCATATTTAGTCAAACAAACTTTCCATATTTAGTCAAACAACAAACTTTTCCATATTTAGTCAAACAAACTTTTCCATATTTAGTCAAAAAAACTTTTCCATATTTAGTCAAAAAAACCTTTCCATATTTAGTCAAACAAACTTTTCCATATTAGTCAAACAAACTTTTCCATATTTAGTTAAATAAACTTTTCCATATTTAGTCAAACAAACCATATTTTCAAACAAACTTTTCCATATTTAGTCAAACAAACTTTTCCATATTTAGTCAAAAAACCTTTCGATATTTAGTCAAAAAAACATTTCCATATTTAGTCAAACAAACTTTTCCATATTTAGTTAAATAAACTTTTCCATATTTAGTCAAACAAACTTTTCCATATTTAGTCAAACAAACTTTTCCATATTTAGTTAAATAAACTTTTCCATATTTAGTCAAACAAACTTTTCCATATTTAGTCAAACAAACTTTTCCATATTTAGTCAAATAAACTTTTCCATATTTAGTCAAACAAACTTTTCCATATTTAGTCAGAAAAACTTTTCGATTTTTAGTGAGAAAAACCTTTCCATATTTATCGAACAAACTTTTCTATATTCAGTCAAACAAACTTTTCCATACTTAGTTAAATAAACTTTTCCATATTTAGTCAAACAAACTTTTCAATATTTAGTCAGAAAAACATTTCATATTTAGTCAGACAAACCTTTCCATATTTAGTCAAACAAACTTTTCCATATTTAGTAAAACAAACATTCCATATTTAATTAAATAAACTTTTCCATATTTAGTCAAACAAACTTTTCCATAGTTAGTTAAACAAACTTTACCATATTTAGTCAAACAAACTTTTCCATATTTAGTCAAACAAACCTTTCCATATTTAGTCAAACAACTTTTCCATATTTAGTTAAATAAACTTTTCCATATTTAGTGAAACAAACCTTGCGATTTTTAGTGAGAAAAACATTTCACTATTTAGTCAGACAAACTTTTCCATATTTATTCAACGAAACTTTTCCATATTTAGTCAAACAAACATTTCCATATTTAGTTAAACAAATATCCATATTTAGTCAAACAAATATCCATATTTAGTCAAACAAACTTTTCCATATTTAGTTAAATAAACTTTTCCATATTTAGTTAAATAAACTTTTCCATATTTAGTCAAACAAACTTTTCCATATTTAGTCAAAATAAACATATTTTTCAAATTTTCCATTTAGTCAAACAAACTTTTCCATATTTAGTCAAACAAACTTTTCCATATTTAGTTAAACAAACTTTTCCATATTTAGTCAAACAAACTTTTCCATATTTAGTTAAATAAACTTTTCCATATTTAGTCAAACAAACTTTTCCATATTTAGTCAAACAAAATATTTAGTCAAAAACTTTTCCATATTTAGTCAAACAAACTTTTCCATATTTAGTCAAACAAACTTTTCCATATTTAGTCAAACAAACTTTTCCATATTTAGTCAAACAAACTTTTCCATATTTAGTCAAACAAACTTTTCCATATTTAGTCAAACAAACTTTTCCATATTTAGTCAAACAAACTTTTCCATATTTAGTCAAACAAACTTTTCCATATTTAGTCAAACAAACTTTTCCATATTTAGTCAAACAAACCATATTTTCCATATTTAGTCAAACAAACTTTTCCATATTTAGTCAAACAAACTTTTCCATATTTAGTCAAACAAACTTTTCCATATTTAGTCAAACAAACTTTTCCATATTTAGTCAAACAAACTTTTCCATATTTAGTCAAACAAACTTTTCCATATTTAGTCAAACAAACTTTTCCATATTTAGTCAAACAAACTTTTCCATATTTAGTCAAACAAACTTTTCCATATTTAGTCAAACAAACTTTTCCATATTTAGTCAAACAAACTTTTCCATATTTAGTCAAACAAACTTTTCCATATTTAGTCAAACAAACTTTTCCATATTTAGTTAAACAAACTTTTCCATATTTAGTCAATAAACTTTTCCATATTTAGTCAAACAAACTTTTCCATATTTAGTCAAACAAACTTTTCCATATTTAGTCAAACAAACTTTTCCATATTTAGTTAAACAAACTTTTCCATATTTAGTCAAACAAACTTTTCCATATTTAGTCAAACAAACTTTTCCATATTTAGTCAAACAAACTTTTCCATATTTAGTCAAACAAACATATTTTCCTTTTATTTAGTCAAACAAACTTTTCCATATTTAGTCAAACAAACTTTTCCATATTTAGTCAAACAAACTTTTCCATATTTAGTCAAACAAACTTTTCCATATTTAGTCAAACAAACTTTTCCATATTTAGTCAAACAAACTTTTCCATATTTAGTCAAACAAACTTTTCCATATTTAGTCAAACAAACTTTTCCATATTTAGTCAAACAAACTTTTCCATATTTAGTCAAACAAACTTTTCCATATTTAGTCAAACAAACTTTTCCATATTTAGTCAAACAAACTTTTCCATATTTAGTCAAACAAACTTTTCCATATTTAGTCAACAAACTTTTCCATATTTAGTCAAACAAACTTTTCCATATTTAGTCAAACAAACTTTTCCATATTTAGTCAAACAAACTTTTCATATTTAGTCAAAAACTTTTCCATATTTAGTCAAACAAACTTTTCCATATTTAGTCAAACAAACTTTTCCATATTTAGTCAAACAAACTTTTCCATATTTAGTCAAACAAACTTTTCCATATTTAGTTAAACAAACTTTTCCATATTTAGTCAAACAAACTTTTCCATATTTAGTCAAACAAACTTTTCCATATTTAGTCAAACAAACTTTTCCATATTTAGTCAAACAAACTTTTCCATATTTAGTCAAACAAACTTTTCCATATTTAGTCAAACAAACTTTTCCATATTTAGTCAAACAAACTTTTCCATATTTAGTCAAACAAACTTTTCCATATTTAGTCAAACAAACTTTTCCATATTTAGTCAAACAAACTTTTCCATATTTAGTCAAACAAACTTTTCCATATTTAGTCAAACAAACTTTTCCATATTTAGTCAAACAAACTTTTCCATATTTAGTCAAACAAACTTTTCCATATTTAGTCAAACAAACTTTTCCATATTTAGTCAAACAAACTTTTCCATATTTAGTCAAACAAACTTTTCCATATTTAGTCAAACAAACTTTTCCATATTTAGTCAAACAAACTTTTCCATATTTAGTCAAACAAACTTTTCCATATTTAGTCAAACAAACTTTTCCATATTTAGTCAAACAAACTTTTCCATATTTAGTCAAACAAACTTTTCCATATTTAGTCAAACAAACTTTTCCATATTTAGTCAAACAAACTTTTCCATATTTAGTCAAACAAACTTTTCCATATTTAGTCAAACAAACTTTTCCATATTTAGTCAAACAAACTTTTCCATATTTAGTCAAACAAACTTTTCCATATTTAGTCAAACAAACTTTTCCATATTTAGTCAAACAAACTTTTCCATATTTAGTCAAACAAACTTTTCCATATTTAGTCAAACAAACTTTTCCATATTTAGTCAAACAAACTTTTCCATATTTAGTCAAACAAACTTTTCCATATTTAGTCAAACAAACTTTTCCATATTTAGTCAAACAAACTTTTCCATATTTAGTCAAACAAACTTTTCCATATTTAGTCAAACAAACTTTTCCATATTTAGTCAAACAAACTTTTCCATATTTAGTCAAACAAACTTTTCCATATTTAGTCAAACAAACTTTTCCATATTTAGTCAAACAAACTTTCCATATTTAGTCAAACAAACAAACTTTTCCATATTTAGTCAAACAAACTTTTCCATATTTAGTCAAACAAACTTTTCCATATTTAGTCAAACAAACTTTTCCATATTTAGTCAAACAAACTTTTCCATATTTAGTCAAACAAACTTTTCCATATTTAGTCAAACAAACTTTTCCATATTTAGTCAAAAAACTTTTCCATATTTAGTCAAACAAACTTTTCCATATTTAGTCAAACAAACTTTTCCATATTTAGTCAAACAAACTTTTCCATATTTAGTCAAACAAACTTTTCCATATTTAGTCAAACAAACTTTTCCATATTTAGTCAAACAAACTTTTCCATATTTAGTCAAACAAACTTTTCCATATTTAGTCAAACAAACTTTTCCATATTTAGTCAAACAAACTTTTCCATATTTAGTCAAACAAACTTTTCCATATTTAGTCAAATAAACTTTTCCATATTTAGTCAAACAAACTTTTCCATATTTAGTCAAACAAACTTTTCCATATTTAGTCAAACAAACTTTTCCATATTTAGTCAAACAAACTTTTCCATATTTAGTCAAACAAACTTTTCCATATTTAGTCAAACAAACTTTTCCATATTTAGTCAAACAAACTTTTCCATATTTAGTCAAACAAACTTTTCCATATTTAGTCAAACAAACTTTTCCATATTTAGTCAAACAAACTTTTCCATATTTAGTCAAACAAACTTTTCCATATTTAGTCAAACAAACTTTTCCATATTTAGTCAAACAAACTTTTCCATATTTAGTCAAACAAACTTTTCCATATTTAGTCAAACAAACTTTTCCATATTTAGTCAAACAAACTTTTCCATATTTAGTCAAACAAACTTTTCCATATTTAGTCAAACAAACTTTTCCATATTTAGTCAAACAAACTTTTCCATATTTAGTCAAACAAACTTTTCCATATTTAGTCAAACAAACTTTTCCATATTTAGTCAAACAAACTTTTCATATTTAGTCAAACAAACTTTTCCATATTTAGTCAAACAAACTTTTCCATATTTAGTCCATAAAGTCAAACTTTTCCATATTTAGTCAAACAAACTTTTCCATATTTAGTCAAACAAACTTTTCCATATTTAGTCAAACAAACTTTTCCATATTTAGTCAAACAAACTTTTCCATATTTAGTCAAACAAACTTTTCCATATTTAGTTAAACAAACTTTTCCATATTTAGTCAAACAAACTTTTCCATATTTAGTCAAACAAACTTTTCCATATTTAGTCAAACAAACTTTTCCATATTTAGTCAAACAAACTTTTCCATATTTAGTCAAACAAACTTTTCCATATTTAGTCAAACAAACTTTTCCATATTTAGTCAAACAAACTTTTCCATATTTAGTCAAACAAACTTTTCCATATTTAGTCAAACAAACTTTTCCATATTTAGTCAAACAAACTTTTCCATATTTAGTCAAACAAACTTTTCCATATTTAGTCAAACAAACTTTTCCATATTTAGTCAAACAAACTTTTCCATATTTAGTCAAACAAACTTTTCCATATTTAGTCAAACAAACTTTTCCATATTTAGTCAAACAAACTTTTCCATATTTAGTCAAACAAACTTTTCCATATTTAGTCAAACAAACTTTTCCATATTTAGTCAAACAAACTTTTCCATATTTAGTCAAACAAACTTTTCCATATTTAGTCAAACAAACTTTTCCATATTTAGTCAAACAAACTTTTCCATATTTAGTCAAACAAACTTTTCCATATTTAGTTAAACAAACTTTTCCATATTTAGTCATAACAAACAAACTTTTCCATATTTAGTCAAACAAACTTTTCCATATTTAGTCAAACAAACTTTTCCATATTTAGTCAAACAAACTTTTCCATATTTAGTCAAACAAACTTTTCCATATTTAGTTAAATAAACTTTTCCATATTTAGTCAAACAAACTTTTCCATATTTAGTCAAACAAACTTTTCCATATTTAGTCAAACAAACTTTTCCATATTTAGTCAAACAAACTTTTCCATATTTAGTCAAACAAACTTTTCCATATTTAGTCAAACAAACTTTTCCATATTTAGTCAAACAAACTTTTCCATATTTAGTCAAACAAACTTTTCCATATTTAGTCAAACAAACTTTTCCATATTTAGTCAAACAAACTTTTCCATATTTAGTCAAACAAACTTTTCCATATTCCATATTTTCCATATCAAACAAACTTTTCCATATTTAGTCAAACAAACTTTTCCATATTTAGTCAAACAAACTTTTCCATATTTAGTCAAACAAACTTTTCCATATTTAGTCAAACAAACTTTTCCATATTTAGTCAAACAAACTTTTCCATATTTAGTCAAACAAACTTTTCCATATTTAGTCAAACAAACTTTTCCATATTTAGTCAAACAAACTTTTCCATATTTAGTCAAACAAACTTTTCCATATTTAGTCAAACAAACTTTTCCATATTTAGTCAAACAAACTTTTCCATATTTAGTCAAACAAACTTTTCCATATTTAGTCAAACAAACTTTCCATATTTAGTCAAATAAACTTTTCCATATTTAGTCAAACAAACTTTTCCATATTTAGTCAAACAAACTTTTCCATATTTAGTCAAACAAACTTTTCCATATTTAGTCAAACAAACTTTTCCATATTTAGTCAAACAAACTTTTCCATATTTAGTCAAACAAACTTTTCCATATTTAGTCAAACAAACTTTTCCATATTTAGTCAAACAAACTTTTCCATATTTAGTTAAACAAACTTTTCCATATTTAGTCAAACAAACTTTTCCATATTTAGTCAAACAAACTTTTCCATATTTAGTCAAATAAACTTTTCCATATTTTCCATATTTAGTCAAACAAACTTTTCCATATTTAGTCAAACAAACTTTCCATATTTAGTCAAATAAACTTTTCCATATTTAGTCAAACAAACTTTTCCATATTTAGTCAAATAAACTTTTCCATATTTAGTCAAACAAACTTTTCCATATTTAGTCAAACAAACTTTTCCATATTTAGTCAAACAAACTTTTCCATATTTAGTCAAACAAACTTTTCCATATTTAGTCAAACAAACTTTTCCATATTTAGTCAAACAAACATTTTCCATATTTAGTCAAACAAACTTTTCCATATTTAGTCAAACAAACTTTTCCATATTTAGTCAAACAAACTTTTCCATATTTAGTTAAATAAACTTTTCCATATTTAGTCAAACAAACTTTTCCATATTTAGTCAAACAAACTTTTCCATATTTAGTCAAACAAACTTTTCCATATTTAGTCAAACAAACTTTTCCATATTTAGTTAAACAAACTTTTCCATATTTAGTCAAACAAACTTTTCCATATTTAGTCAAACAAACTTTTCCATATTTAGTCAAACAAACTTTTCCATATTTAGTTAAACAAACTTTTCCATATTTAGTCAAACAAACTTTTCCATATTTAGTCAAACAAACTTTTCCATATTTAGTCAAACAAACATATTTTCCATATTTAGTCAAACAAACTTTTCCATATTTAGTCAAACAAACTTTTCCATATTTAGTCAAACAAACTTTTCCATATTTAGTCAAACAAACTTTTCCATATTTAGTCAAACAAACTTTTCCATATTTAGTCAAACAAACTTTTCCATATTTAGTCAAACTTTTCCATATTTAGTCAAACAAACTTTTCCATATTTAGTCAAACAAACTTTTCCATATTTAGTCAAACAAACTTTTCCATATTTAGTCAAACAAACTTTTCCATATTTAGTCAAACAAACTTTTCCATATTTAGTCAAACAAACTTTTCCATATTTAGTCAAACAAACTTTTCCATATTTAGTCAAACAAACTTTTCCATATTTAGTCAAACAAACTTTTCCATATTTAGTCAAACAAACTTTCCATATTTAGTCAAACAAACTTTTCCATATTTAGTCAAACAAACTTTTCCATATTTAGTTAAATAAACTTTTCCATATTTAGTCAAACAAACTTTTCCATATTTAGTCAAACAAACTTTTCCATATTTAGTCAAACAAACTTTTCCATATTTAGTCAAACAAACTTTTCCATATTTAGTTAAACAAACTTTTCCATATTTAGTCAAACAAACTTTTCCATATTTAGTCAAACAAACTTTTCCATATTTAGTCAAACAAACTTTTCCATATTTAGTCAAACAAACTTTTCCATATTTAGTCAAACAAACTTTTCCATATTTAGTTAAACAAACTTTTCCATATTTAGTCAAACAAACTTTTCCATATTTAGTCAAACAAACTTTTCCATATTTAGTCAAACAAACTTTTCCATATTTAGTCAAACAAACTTTTCCATATTTAGTCAAACAAACTTTTCCATATTTAGTCAAACAAACTTTTCCATATTTAGTCAAACAAACTTTTCCATATTTAGTCAAACAAACTTTTCCATATTTAGTCAAACAAACTTTTCCATATTTAGTCAAACAAACTTTTCCATATTTAGTTAAACAAACTTTTCCATATTTAGTCAAACAAACTTTTCCATATTTAGTCAAACAAACTTTTCCATATTTAGTCAAACAAACTTTTCCATATTTAGTCAAACAAACTTTTCCATATTTAGTCAAACAAACTTTTCCATATTTAGTCAAACAAACTTTTCCATATTTAGTCAAACAAACTTTTCCATATTTAGTCAAACAAACTTTTCCATATTTAGTCAAACAAACTTTTCCATATTTAGTCAAACAAACTTTTCCATATTTAGTCAAACAAACTTTTCCATATTTAGTCAAACAAACTTTTCCATATTTAGTCAAACAAACTTTTCCATATTTAGTCAAACAAACTTTTCCATATTTAGTCAAACAAACTTTTCCATATTTAGTCAAACAAACTTTTCCATATTTAGTCAAACAAACTTTTCCATATTTAGTCAAACAAACTTTTCCATATTTAGTCAAACAAACTTTTCCATATTTAGTCAAACAAACTTTCCATATTTAGTCAAACAAACTTTTCTTTTCCATATTTAGTCAAACAAACTTTTCCATATTTAGTCAAACAAACTTTTCCATATTTAGTCAAACAAACTTTTCCATATTTAGTCAAACAAACTTTTCCATATTTAGTCAAACAAACTTTTCCATATTTAGTTAAACAAACTTTTCCATATTTAGTCAAACAAACTTTTCCATATTTAGTCAAACAAACTTTTCCATATTTAGTCAAACAAACTTTTCCATATTTAGTCAAACAAACTTTTCCATATTTAGTCAAACAAACTTTTCCATATTTAGTCAAACAAACTTTTCCATATTTAGTCAAACAAACTTTTCCATATTTAGTCAAACAAACTTTTCCATATTTAGTCAAACAAACTTTTCCATATTTAGTCAAACAAACTTTTCCATATTTAGTCAAACAAACTTTTCCATATTTAGTCAAACAAACTTTTCCATATTTAGTCAAACAAACTTTTCCATATTTAGTCAAAAAAACTTTTCCATATTTAGTCAAAAAAACTTTTCCATATTTAGTCAAACAAACTTTTCCATATTTAGTTAAATAAACTTTTCCATATTTAGTCAAACAAACTTTTCCATATTTAGTCAAACAAACTTTCCATATTTAGTTAAATAAACTTTTCCATATTTAGTCAAACAAACTTTTCCATATTTAGTCAAACAAACTTTTCCATATTTAGTCAAACAAACTTTTCCATATTTAGTCAAACAAACTTTTCCATATTTAGTCAAACAAACTTTTCCATATTTAGTCAAACAAACTTTTCCATATTTAGTCAAACAAACTTTTCCATATTTAGTCAAACAAACTTTTCCATATTTAGTCAAACAAACTTTTCCATATTTAGTCAAACAAACTTTTCCATATTTAGTTAAATAAACTTTTCCATATTTAGTCAAACAAACTTTTCCATATTTAGTTAAATAAACTTTTCCATATTTAGTCAAACAAACTTTTCCATATTTAGTCAAACAAACTTTTCCATATTTAGTCAAACAAACTTTTCCATATTTAGTTAAATAAACTTTTCCATATTCAGTCAAACAAACTTTTCCATATTTAGTCAAACAAACTTTTCCATATTTAGTCAAACAAACTTTTCCATATTTAGTCAAACAAACTTTTCCATATTTAGTCAAACAAACTTTTCCATATTTAGTCAAACAAACTTTTCCATATTTAGTTTAAACTTTTCCATATTTAGTCAAACAAACTTTTCCATATTTAGTCAAACAAACTTTTCCATATTTAGTCAAACAAACTTTTCCATATTTAGTCAAACAAACTTTTCCATATTTAGTCAAACAAACTTTTCCATATTTAGTCAAACAAACTTTTCCATATTTAGTCAAACAAACTTTTCCATATTTAGTCAAACAAATATCCATATTTAGTCAAACAAATATCCATATTTAGTCAAACAAACTTTTCCATATTTAGTTAAATAAACTTTTCCATATTTAGTCAAACAAACTTTTCCATATTTAGTCAAACAAACTTTTCCATATTTAGTCAAACAAACTTTTCCATATTTAGTTAAATAAACTTTTCCATATTTAGTCAAACAAACTTTTCCATATTTAGTCAAAAAAACTTTTCCATATTTAGTCAAACAAACTTTTCCATATTTAGTCAAACAAACTTTTCCATACTTAGTTAAATAAACTTTTCCATATTTAGTCAAACAAACTTTTCCATATTTAGTCAAACAAACTTTTCCATATTTAGTCAAACAAACTTTTCCATATTTAGTCAAACAAACTTTTCCATATTTTTCCATATTTAGTCAAACAAACTTTTCCATATTTAGTTAAATAAACTTTTCCATATTTAGTCAAACAAACTTTTCCATATTTAGTTAAACAAACTTTTCCATATTTAGTCAAACAAACTTTTCCATATTTAGTCAAACAAACTTTTCCATATTTAGTCAAACAAACTTTTCCATATTTAGTTAAACAAACTTTTCCATATTTAGTCAAACAAACTTTTCCATATTTAGTCAAAAAAACTTTTCCATATTTAGTCAAACAAACTTTTCCATATTTAGTCAAACAAACTTTTCCATATTTAGTTAAACAAACTTTTCCATATTTAGTCAAACAAACTTTTCCATATTTAGTCAAACAAACTTTTCCATATTTAGTCAAACAAACTTTTCCATATTTAGTCAAACAAACTTTTCCATATTTAGTTAAACAAACTTTTCCATATTTAGTTAAATAAACTTTTCCATATTTAGTCAAACAAACTTTTCCATATTTAGTCAAACAAACTTTTCCATATTTAGTTAAATAAACTTTTCCATATTTAGTCAAACAAACTTTTCCATATTTAGTCAAACAAACTTTTCCATATTTAGTCAAACAAACTTTTCCATATTTAGTTAAATAAACTTTTCCATATTTAGTCAAACAAACTTTTCCATATTTAGTCAAACAAGCTTTTCCATATTTAGTCAAACAAACTTTTCCATATTTAGTCAAACAAACTTTTCCATATTTAGTCAAACAAACTTTTCCATATTTAGTCAAACAAACTTTTCCATATTTAGTCAAACAAACTTTTCCATATTTAGTGAAATAAACTTTTCCATATTTAGTCAAACAAACTTTTCCATATTTAGTCAAACAAACTTTTCCATATTTAGTTAAATAAACTTTTCCATATTTAGTCAAACAAACTTTCCATATTTAGTCAAACAAACTTTCCATATTTAGTCAAACAAACTTTTCCATATTTAGTCAAACAAACTTTTCATATTTAGTCAAACAAACTTTTCCATATCTAGTTAAACAAACTTTTCCATATTTACTCAAACAAACTTTTCCATATTTAGTCAAACAAACTTTCCATATTTAGTCAAACAAACTTTCCATATTTAGTCAAACAAACTTTTCCATATTTAGTCAAACAAACTTTCCATATTTAGTTAAATAAACTTTTCCATATTTAGTCAAACAAACTTTTCCATATTTAGTTAAATAAACTTTTCCATATTTAGTCAAACAAACTTTTCCATATTTAGTCAAACAAACTTTTCCATATTTAGTCAAACAAACTTTTCCATATTTAGTTAAACAAACTTTTCCATATTTAGTCAAACAAACTTTTCCATATTTAGTCAAACAAACTTTTCCATATTTAGTCAAACAAACTTTTCCATATTTAGTCAAACAAACTTTTCCATATTTAGTTAAACAAACTTTTCCATATTTAGTCAAACAAACTTTTCCATATTTAGTTAAACAAACTTTTCCATATTTAGTCAAACAAACTTTTCCATATTTAGTCAAATAAACTTTTCCATATTTAGTTAAACAAACTTTTCCATATTTAGTCAAAAAACTTTTCCATATTTAGTCAAACAAACTTTTCCATATTTAGTCAAACAAACTTTTCCATATTTAGTCAAACAAACTTTTCCATATTTAGTCAAACAAACTTTTCATATTTAGTCAAACAAACTTTTCCATATTTAGTCAAACAAACTTTTCCATATTTAGTCAAACAAACTTTTCCATATTTAGTCAAATAAACTTTTCCATATTTAGTCAAATAAACTTTTCCATATTTAGTCAAACAAACTTTCCATATTTAGTCAAATAAACTTTTCCATATTTAGTCAAACAAACTTTTCCATATTTAGTCAAACAAACTTTTCCATATTTAGTCAAACAAACTTTTCCATATTTAGTCAAACAAACTTTTCCATATTTAGTCAAACAAACTTTTCCATATTTAGTCAAACAAACTTTTCCATATTTAGTCAAACAAACTTTTCCATATTTAGTCAGTCAAAAAACTTTTCCATATTTAGTCAAACAAACTTTTCCATATTTAGTCAAACAAACTTTTCCATATTTAGTTAAACAAACTTTTTTTCCATATTTAGTCAAACAAACTTTTCCATATTTAGTCAAACAAACTTTTCCATATTTAGTCAAACAAACTTTTCCATATTTAGTCAAACAAACTTTTCCATATTTAGTCAAACAAACTTTTCCATATTTAGTCAAACAAACTTTCCATATTTAGTCAAACAAACTTTTCCATATTTAGTCAAACAAACTTTTCCATATTTAGTTAAATAAACTTTTCCATATTTAGTCAAACAAACTTTTCCATATTTAGTCAAACAAACTTTTCCATATTTAGTCAAACAAACTTTTCCATATTTAGTCAAACAAACTTTTCCATATTTAGTCAAACAAACTTTTCCATATTTAGTCAAACAAACTTTTACATAGTTAGTTAAACAAACTTTACCATATTTAGTTAAACAAACTTTACCATATTTAGTCAAACAAACTTTTCCGTATTTAGTTAAATAAACTTTTCCATATTTAGTCAAACAAACTTTTCCATATTTAGTTAAACAAACTTTTCCATATTTAGTCAAACAAACTTTTCCATATTTAGTTAAATAAACTTTTCCATATTTAGTCAAACAAACTTTTCCATATTTAGTCAAACAAACTTTTCCATATTTAGTCAAACAAACTTTTCCATATTTAGTTAAATAAACTTTTCCATATTTAGTCAAAAAAACTTTTCCATATTTAGTCAAAAAAATTTCCATATTTAGTCAAAAAAACTTTTCCATATTTAGTCAAACAAACTTTTCCATATTTAGTTAAATAAACTTTTCAACATTTAGTCAAACAAACTTTTCCATATTTAGTCAAACAAACTTTTACATAGTTAGTTAAACAAACTTTACCATATTTATTCAAACAAACTTTTCCATATTTAGTCAAACAAACTTTTCCATATTTAGTCAAACAAACTTTTCCATATTTAGTCAAACAAACTTTTCCATATTTAGTCAAACAAACTTTTCCATATTTAGTCAAACAAACTTTTCCATATTTAGTCAAACAAACTTTTCCATATTTAGTCAAACAAACTTTTCCATATTTAGTCAAACAAACTTTTCCATATTTAGTCAAACAAACTTTTCCATATTTAGTCAAACAAACTTTTCCATATTTAGTCAAACAAACTTTTCCATATTTAGTCAAACAAACTTTTCCATATTTAGTCAAACAAACTTTTCCATATTTAGTCAAACAAACTTTTCCATATTTAGTCAAACAAACTTTTCCATATTTAGTCAAAAAACTTTTCATATTTAGTCAAACAAACTTTTCCATATTTAGTCAAACAAACTTTTCCATATTTAGTCAAACAAACTTTTCCATATTTAGTCAAACAAACTTTTCCATATTTAGTCAAACAAACTTTTCCATATTTAGTCAAACAAACTTTTCCATATTTAGTCAAACAAACTTTTCCATATTTAGTCAAACAAACTTTTCCATATTTAGTCAAACAAACTTTTCCATATTTAGTCAAACAAACTTTTCCATATTTAGTCAAACAAACTTTTCCATATTTAGTCAAACAAACTTTTCCATATTTAGTCAAACAAACTTTCCATATTTATTCAAACAAACTTTTCCATATTTAGTCAAACAAACTTTTCCATATTTAGTCAAACAAACTTTTCCATATTTAGTCAAACAAACTTTTCCATATTTAGTCAAATAAACTTTTCCATATTTAGTCAAACAAACTTTTCCATATTTAGTCAAACAAACTTTTCCATATTTAGTCAAACAAACTTTTCCATATTTAGTCAAACAAACTTTTCCATATTTAGTCAAACAAACTTTTCCATATTTAGTCAAACAAACTTTTCCATATTTAGTCAAACAAACTTTTCCATATTTAGTCAAACAAACTTTTCCATATTTAGTCAAACAAACTTTTCCATATTTAGTCAAACAAACTTTTCCATATTTAGTCAAACAAACTTTTCCATATTTAGTCAAACAAACTTTTCCATATTTAGTCAAACAAAACTTTTCCATATTTAGTCAAACAAACTTTCCATATTTAGTCAAACAAACTTTTCCATATTTAGTCAAACAAACTTTTCCATATTTAGTCAAACAAACTTTCCATATTTAGTCAAACAAACTTTTCCATATTTAGTCAAACAAACTTTTCCATATTTAGTCAAACAAACTTTTCCATATTTAGTCAAACAAACTTTTCCATATTTAGTCAAACAAACTTTTCCATATTTAGTCAAACAAACTTTTCCATATTTAGTCATAACAAACTTTTCCATATTTAGTTAAACAAACTTTTCCATATTTAGTCAAACAAACTTTTCCATATTTAGTCAAACAAACTTTTCCATATTTAGTCAAACAAACTTTTCCATATTTAGTCAAACAAACTTTTCCATATTTAGTCAAACAAACTTTTCCATATTTAGTTAAACAAACTTTTCCATATTTAGTCAAACAAACTTTTCCATATTTAGTCAAACAAACTTTTCCATATTTAGTCAAACAAACTTTTCCATATTTAGTCAAACAAACTTTTCCATATTTAGTCAAACAAACTTTTCCATATTTAGTCAAACAAACTTTTCCATATTTAGTCAAACAAACTTTTCCATATTTAGTCAAACAAACTTTTCCATATTTAGTCAAACAAACTTTTCCATATTTAGTCAAACAAACTTTTCCATATTTAGTCAAACAAACTTTTCCATATTTAGTCAAACAAACTTTTCCATATTTAGTCAAAAACAAACTTTTCCATATTTAGTCAAACAAACTTTTCCATATTTAGTCAAACAAACTTTTCCATATTTAGTCAAACAAACTTTTCCATATTTAGTAAATAAACTTTTCCATATTTAGTCAAACAAACTTTTCCATATTTAGTCAAACAAACTTTTCCATATTTAGTCAAACAAACTTTTCCATATTTAGTCAAACAAACTTTTCCATATTTAGTCAAACAAACTTTCCATATTTAGTCAAACAAACTTTTCCATATTTAGTCAAACAAACTTTTCCATATTTAGTCAAACAAACTTTTCCATATTTAGTCAAACAAACTTTTCCATATTTAGTCAAACAAACTTTTCCATATTTAGTTAAATAAACTTTTCCATATTTAGTCAAACAAACTTTTCCATATTTAGTCAAACAAACTTTTCCATATTTAGTCAAACAAACTTTTCCATATTTAGTCAAACAAACTTTTCCATATTTAGTCAAACAAACTTTTCCATATTTAGTCAAACAAACTTTTCCATATTTAGTCAAACAAACTTTTCCATATTTAGTCAAACAAACTTTTCCATATTTAGTCAAACAAACTTTTCCATATTTAGTCAAATAAACTTTTCCATATTTAGTCAAACAAACTTTTCCATATTTAGTTAAACAAACTTTTCCATATTTAGTCAAACAAACTTTTCCATATTTAGTCAAACAAACTTTTCCATATTTAGTCAAACAAACTTTTCCATATTTAGTCAAACAAACTTTTCCATATTTAGTCAAACAAACTTTCCATATTTAGTCAAACAAACTTTTCCATATTTAGTCAAACAAACTTTTCCATATTTAGTCAAACAAACTTTTCCATATTTAGTCAAACAAACTTTTCCATATTTAGTCAAACAAACTTTTCCATATTTAGTCAAACAAACTTTTCCATATTTAGTCAAACAAACTTTTCCATATTTAGTCAAACAAACTTTTCCATATTTAGTTAAATAAACTTTTCCATATTTAGTCAAACAAACTTTTCCATATTTAGTTAAATAAACTTTTCCATATTTAGTCAAACAAACTTTCCATATTTAGTTAAACAAACTTTTCCATATTTAGTCAAACAAACTTTTCCATATTTAGTCAAACAAACTTTTCCATATTTAGTCCATAAAGTCAAACAAACTTTTCCATATTTAGTCAAACAAACTTTTCCATATTTAGTCAAACAAACTTTTCCATATTTAGTCAAATAAACTTTTCCATATTTAGTCAAACAAACTTTTCCATATTTAGTCAAACAAACTTTTCCATATTTAGTCAAACAAACTTTCCATATTTAGTCAAACAAACTTTTCCATATTTAGTCAAACAAACTTTTCCATATTTAGTCAAACAAACTTTTCCATATTTAGTCAAACAAAACTTTCCATATTTAGTCAAACAAACTTTTCCATATTTAGTCAAACAAACTTTTCCATATTTAGTCAATAAAACATTTCCATATTTAGTCAAACAAACTTTTCCATATTTAGTCAAACAAACTTTTCCATATTTAGTTAAATAAACTTTTCCATATTTAGTCAAACAAACTTTTCCATATTTAGTTAAATAAACTTTTCCATATTTAGTCAAACAAACTTTTCCATATTTAGTCAAACAAACTTTTACATAGTTAGTTAAACAAACTTTACCATATTTAGTTAAACAAACTTTACCATATTTAGTCAAACAAACTTTTCCATATTTTCAAACAAACATATTTAGTCAAACAAACTTTTCCATATTTAGTCAAACAAACTTTTCCATATTTAGTTAAACAAACTTTTCCATATTTAGTCAAACAAACTTTTCCATATTTAGTCAAACAAACTTTTCCATATTTAGTCAAACAAACTTTTCCATATTTAGTCAAACAAACTTTTCCATATTTAGTCAAACAAACTTTTCCATATTTAGTCAAACAAACTTTTCCATATTTAGTCAAAAAACTTTTCCATATTTAGTCAAACAAACTTTTCCATATTTAGTCAAACAAACTTTTCCATATTTAGTTAAATAAACTTTTCCATATTTAGTCAAACAAACTTTTCCATATTTAGTCATATTTAGTCAAAAACTTTTCCATATTTAGTCAAACAAACTTTCCATATTTAGTCAAACAAACTTTTCCATATTTAGTCAAACAAACTTTTCCATATTTAGTCAAACAAACTTTTCCATATTTAGTCAAACAAACTTTTCCATATTTAGTCAAACAAACTTTTCCATATTTAGTCAAACAAACTTTTCCATATTTAGTCAAACAAACTTTTCCATATTTAGTCAAACAAAACTTTTCCATATTTAGTTAAATAAACTTTTCCATATTTAGTCAAACAAACTTTTCCATATTTAGTCAAACAAACTTTTCCATATTTAGTCAAACAAACTTTTCCATATTTAGTCAAACAAACTTTTCCATATTTATTCAAACAAACTTTTCCATATTTAGTCAAACAAACTTTTCATTACTTAGTTACATAAACTTTCCATATTTAGTCAAACAAACTTTTCCATATTTAGTTAAATAAACTTTTCCATATTTAGTCAAACAAACTTTCCATATTTTCAAACAAACTTTTCCATATTTAGTCAAAAAAACTTTTCCATATTTAGTCAAACAAACTTTTCCATATTTAGTCAAACAAACTTTTCCATATTTAGTCAAACAAACTTTTCCATATTTAGTCAAACAAACTTTTCCATATTTAGTCAAACAAACTTTTCCATATTTAGTCAAACAAACTTTTCCATATTTAGTCAAATAAACTTTTCCATATTTAGTCAAACAAACTTTTCCATATTTAGTCAAACAAACTTTTCCATATTTAGTTCAATAAACATTTCCATATTTAGTCAAACAAACTTTTCCATATTTAGTCAAACAAACTTTTCCATATTTAGTCAAATAAACTTTTCCATATTTAGTCAAACAAACTTTTCCATATTTACAAACAAACTTTTCCATATTTAGTCAAACAAACTTTTCCATATTTAGTCAAACAAACTTTTCCATATTTAGTCAAACAAACTTTTCCATATTTTCTTTCCATATTTATTCAAACAAACAAACTTTTCCATATTTAGTTAAATAAACTTTTCCATATTTAGTTAAACAAACTTTTCCATATTTAGTTCAAATAAACTTTTCCATATTTAGTCAAATAAACTTTTCCATATTTAGTCAAACAAACTTTTCCATATTTAGTCAAACAAACTTTTCCATATTTAGTCAAACAAACTTTCCATATTTAGTAAAATAAACTTTTCCATATTTAGGTCAAACAAACCTTTCCATATTTAGTCAAACAAACTTTTGATTTATTTATTCAAACAAACTTTTCCATATTTAGTCAAACAAACTTTTCCATATTTACAAACTTTTCCATATTTAGTCAAACAAACTTTTCCATATTTAGTCAAACAAACTTTTCCATATTTAGTCAAACAAACTTTTCCATATTTAGTCAAACAAACTTTTCCATATTTAGTCAAACAAACTTTTCCATATTTAGTCAAACAAACTTTTCATATTTAGTCAAACAAACTTTTCCATATTTAGTCAAACAAACTTTCCATATTTAGTCAAACAAACTTTTCCATATTTAGTCAAACAAACTTTTCCATATTTAGTCAAACAAACTTTTCCATATTTAGTCAAACAAACTTTTCCATATTTAGTCAAACAAACTTTTCCATATTTAGTCAAACAAACTTTTCCATATTTAGTCAAACAAACTTTTCCATATTTAGTCAAACAAAAACAAACTTTTCCATATTTAGTCAAACAAACTTTTCCATATTTAGTCAAACAAACTTTTCATATTTAGTCAAACAAACTTTTCCATATTTAGTCAAACAAACTTTTCCATATTTAGTTAAATAAACTTTTCCATATTTAGTCAAATAAACTTTTCCATATTTAGTTAAACAAACTTTTCCATATTTAGTCAAACAAACTTTTCCATATTTAGTCAAACAAACTTTTCCATATTTAGTCAAACAAACTTTTCATATTTTTAAACAAACTTTTCCATATTTAGTCAAACAAACTTTTCCATATTTAGTCAAACAAACTTTTCCATATTTAGTTAAATAAACTTTTCCATATTTAGTCAAACAAACTTTTCCATATTTAGTCAAACAAACTTTTCCATATTTAGTCAAACAAACTTTTCCATATTTAGTCAAACAAACTTTTCCATATTTAGTCAAACAAACTTTTCCATATTTAGTCAAACAAACTTTTCCATATTTAGTCAAACAAACTTTTCCATATTTAAACAAACTTTTCCATATTTAGTCAAACAAACTTTTCCATATTTAGTCAAACAAACTTTTCCATATTTAGTCAAACAAACTTTTCCATATTTAGTCAAACAAACTTTTCCATATTTAGTCAAATAAACTTTTCCATATTTAGTCAAACAAACCATATTTAGTCAAACAAACTTTTCCATATTTAGTCAAACAAACTTTTCCATATTTAGTCAAACAAACTTTTCCATATTTAGTCAAACAAACTTTTCCATATTTAGTCAAACAAACTTTTCCATATTTAGTCAAACAAACTTTTCCATATTTAGTTAAATAAACTTTTCCATATTTAGTCAAACAAACTTTCCATATTTAGTCAAACAAACTTTCCATATTTTCAAACTTTTATTTAGTCAAACAAACTTTTCCATATTTAGTCAAACAAACTTTTCCATATTTAGTCAAACAAACTTTTCCATATTTAGTTAAACAAACTTTTCCATATTTAGTCAAACAAACTTTCCATATTTAGTCAAACAAACTTTTCCATATTTAGTTAAACAAACTTTTCCATATTTAGTCAAACAAACTTTTCCATATTTAGTCAAACAAACTTTTCCATATTTAGTCAAACAAACTTTTCCATATTTAGTCAAACAAACTTTTCCATATTTAGTCAAACAAAATTTATATTTAGTCAAACAAACTTTTCCATATTTAGTCAAACAAACTTTTCCATATTTAGTCAAACAAACTTTTCCATATTTAGTCAAACAAACTTTTCCATATTTAGTCAAACAAACTTTTCCATATTTAGTCAAACAAATATTTAGTCAAACAAACTTTTCCATATTTAGTCAAACAAACTTTTCCATATTTAGTCAAACAAACTTTCCATATTTAGTCAAACAAACTTTTCCATATTTAGTCAAACAAACTTTCCATATTTAGTCAAACAAACTTTTCCATATTTAGTCAAACAAACTTTTCCATATTTAGTCAAACAAACTTTTCCATATTTAGTCAAACAAACTTTTCCATATTTAGTCAAACAAACCTTTCCATATTTAGTCAAACAAACTTTTCCATATTTAGTCAAACAAACTTTTCCATATTTAGTCAAACAAACTTTTCCATATTTAGTCAAACAAACTTTTCCATATTTAGTCAAACAAACTTTTCCATATTTAGTCAAACAAACTTTTCCATATTTAGTCAAACAAACTTTTCCATATTTAGTCAAACAAACTTTTCCATATTTAGTCAAACAAACTTTTCCATATTTAGTTAAACAAACTTTTCCATATTTAGTCAAACAAACTTTTCCATATTTAGTTAAACAAACTTTTCCATATTTAGTCAAACAAACTTTTCCATATTTAGTCAAACAAACTTTTCCATATTTAGTCAAACAAACTTTTCCATATTTAGTCAAACAAACTTTTCCATATTTAGTCAAACAAACTTTTCCATATTTAGTCAAACAAACTTTTCCATATTTAGTCAAACAAACTTTTCCATATTTAGTCAAACAAACTTTTCCATATTTAGTCAAACAAACTTTTCCATATTTAGTCAAACAAACTTTTCCATATTTAGTCAAACAAACTTTTCCATATTTAGTCAAACAAACTTTCCATATTTAGTCAAACAAACTTTTCCATATTTAGTCAAACAAACTTTTCCATATTTAGTCAAACAAACTTTTCCATATTTAGTCAAACAAACTTTTCCATATTTAGTCAAACAAACTTTTCCATATTTAGTCAAACAAACTTTTCCATATTTAGTCAAACAAACTTTTCCATATTTAGTCAAACAAACTTTTCCATATTTAGTCAAACAAACTTTTCCATATTTAGTCAAACAAACTTTTCCATATTTAGTCAAACAAACTTTTCCATATTTAGTCAAACAAACTTTTCCATATTTAGTCAAACAAACTTTTCCATATTTAGTTAAACAAACTTTTCCATATTTAGTCAAACAAACTTTTCCATATTTAGTCAGAACAAACTTTTCCATATTTAGTCAAAAAACCTTTCCATATTTAGTCAAACAAACTTTTCCATATTTAGTCAAACAAACTTTTCCATATTTAGTCAAATAAACTTTTCCATATTTAGTCAAACAAACTTTTCCATATTTAGTTAAATAAACTTTTCCATATTTAGTCAAACTTTTCCATATTTAGTCAAACAAACTTTTCCATATTTAGTCAAACAAACTTTTCCATATTTAGTCAAACAAACTTTTCCATATTTAGTCAAACAAACTTTTCCATATTTAGTCAAACAAACTTTCCATATTTAGTCAAACAAACTTTTCCATATTTAGTCAAACAAACTTTTCCATATTTAGTCAAATAAACTTTTCCATATTTAGTCAAACAAACTTTTCCATATTTAGTCAAACAAACTTTTCCATATTTAGTCAAACAAACTTTTCCATATTTAGTCAAACAAACTTTTCCATATTTAGTCAAACAAACTTTTCCATATTTAGTCAAACAAACTTTTCCATATTTAGTCAAACAAACTTTTCCATAGTTATATTTTAAACAAACTTTTCCATATTTAGTCAAACAAACTTTTCCATATTTAGTCAAACAAACTTTTCCATATTTAGTCAAATAAACTTTTCCATATTTAGTCAAACAAACTTTCCATATTTAGTTAAACAAACTTTTCCATATTTAGTCAAACAAACTTTCCATATTTAGTTAAACAAACTTTTCCATATTTAGTCAAACAAACTTTTCCATATTTAGTCAAACAAACTTTTCCATATTTAGTCAAACAAACTTTTCCATATTTAGTCAAACAAACTTTTCCATATTTAGTCAAATAAACCTTTCCATATTTAGTTAAGAAAACTTTTCCATATTTAGTCAAACAAACTTTTCCATATTTAGTCAAATAAACTTTCCATATTTAGTCAAACAAACTTTTCCATATTTAGTCAAACAAACTTTTCCATATTTAGTCAAACAAACTTTTCCATATTTAGTTAAACAAACTTTTCCATATTTAGTCAAACAAACTTTTCCATATTTAGTTAAATAAACTTTTCCATATTTAGTCAAACAAACTTTTCCATATTTAGTCAAACAAACTTTTCCATATTTAGTCAAATAAACTTTCCATATTTAGTTCAAACAAACTTTTCCATATTTAGTCAAACAAACTTTCCATATTTAGTCAAACAAACATTTTCCATATTTAGTCAAACAAACTTTTCCATATTTAGTCAAACAAACTTTTCCATATTTAGTCAAACAAACTTTTCCATATTTAGTCAAACAAACTTTTCCATATTTATTCAAACAAACTTTTCCATATTTAAAAAAAACTTTCCATATTTAGTCAAACAAACTTTTCCATATTTAGTTAAACAAACTTTTCCATATTTAGTCAAACAAACTTTTCCATATTTAGTCAAACAAACTTTTCCATATTTAGTCAAATAAACTTTTCCATATTTAGTCAAACAAACTTTTCCATATTTAGTCAAACAAACTTTTCCATATTTAGTCAAACAAACTTTTCCATATTTAGTCAAACAAACTTTCCATATTTAGTCAAACAAACTTTTCCATATTTAGTCAAACAAACTTTTCCATATTTAGTCAAACAAACTTTTCCATATTTAGTCAAACAAACTTTTCCATATTTAGTCAAACAAACTTTTCCATATTTAGTCAAACATATTTAGTCAAATTTTCCATATTTAGTCAAACAAACTTTTCCATATTTAGTCAAACAAACTTTAGTCAAACATATTTAGTCAAACAAACTTTTCCATATTTAGTTAAATAAACTTTTCCATATTTAGTTAAATAAACTTTTCCAACAAACTTTTCCATATTTAGTCAAACAAACTTTTCCATATTTAGTCAAACAAACTTTTCCATATTTAGTCAAACAAACTTTTCCATATTTAGTCAAATAAACTTTTCCATATTTAGTCAAATAAACTTTTCCATATTTAGTCAAACAAACTTTTCATATTTAGTCAGAACAAACCTTTCCATATTTAGTCAAACAAACCTTTCCATATTTAGTCAAACAAACTTTTCCATATTTAGTCAAACAAACTTTTCCATATTTAGTCAAACAAACTTTCCATATTTAGTCAAACAAACTTTTCCATATTTAGTCAAACAAACTTTCCATATTTAGTCAAACAAACTTTTCCATATTTAGTAGAAACAAACTTTCCATATTTAGTCAAACAAACTTTTCCATATTTAGTCAAACAAACTTTTCCATATTTAGTCAAACAAACTTTTCCATATTTAGTCAAACAAACTTTTCCATATTTAGTCAAACAAACTTTTCCATATTTAGTCAAACAAACTTTTCCATATTTAGTCAAACAAACTTTTCCATATTTATTTAAACAAACTTTTCCATATTTAGTCAAACAAACTTTTCCATATTTAGTTCAAACAAACTTTCCATATTTAGTCAAACAAACTTTTCCATATTTAGTCAAACAAACTTTTCCATATTTAGTCAAACAAACTTTTTCATATTTAGTCAAACAAACTTTCCATATTTAGTCAAACAAACTTTTCCATATTTAGTCAAACAAACTTTTCCATATTTAGTCAAACAAACTTTTCCATATTTAGTCAAAAAAACTTTTCCATATTTAGTCAAACAAACTTTTCATATATTTAGTTAAACAAACTTTTCCATATTTAGTCAAACAAACTTTTCCATATTTAGTCAAACAAACTTTTCCATATTTAGTCAAACAAACTTTTCCATATTTAGTCAAACAAACTTTCCATATTTTCTTTTCCATATTTAGTCAAACAAACTTTTTTTTAGTTAAATAAATTTATTTAGTTAAACAAACTTTTCCATATTTAGTCAAACAAACTTTTCCATATTTAGTTAAACAAACTTTTCATATTTAGTCAAACAAACTTTTCCATATTTAGTCAAACAAACTTTTCCATATTTAGTCAAACAAACTTTTCCATATTTAGTCAAACAAACTTTTCCATATTTAGTCAAAACAAACTTTTCCATATTTAGTGAAAAACAAACTTTTCCATATTTAGTCAAACAAACTTTTCCATATTTAGTCAAACAAACTTTCCATATTTAGTCAAACAAACTTTTCCATATTTAGTCAAACAAACTTTTCCATATTTAGTCAAACAAACTTTTCCATATTTAGTCAAACAAACTTTCCATATTTAG
>NW_027467966.1:0-35370 GCF_004210375.1 Tachypleus tridentatus
TGACAGCTGTAGAACAGTGAGGAAGTTGTTTGAGATTACATAGATGATTCACACCCTACTGTGACAGTTGTAGAACAGTGAGAGGAAGTTGTTTGTATTACATAGATGATTCCACTTACTGTCACAGTTGTTGTAGAACAGTGAGGAAGTTGTTTTATCATATAGATGATTCACACTTATGGCGTGGCAGTTGTAGAACAGTGAGGAAGTTGTTTGTGGCATTACATGATGATTCACACCTTACTGTGACAGTTGTAGAACAGTGAGGAAGTTGTTTGTATTACATAGATGATTCACACTTACTGTGACGTGTGTAGAACAGTGAGGAAGTTGTTTGTATTACATAGATGATTCACACTTACCGTCACAGGTTGTAGAACAGTGAGGAAGTTGTTTGTATTACATAGATGATTCACACCTACTGTCACACTTGTAGAACAGTGAGGAAGTTGTTTGTATTACATAGATGATTCACACTTACTGTCACAGTTGTAGAACAGTGAGGAAGTTGTTTGTATTACATAGATGATTCACACTTACTGTGACAGTTGTAGAACAGTGAGGAAGTTGTTTGTATTACATAGATGATTCACACTTACTGTCAGTTGTAGAACAGTGAGGAAGTTGTTTGTATTACATAGATGATTCACACTTGCCATCACAGTTGTAGAACAGTGAGGAAGTTGTTTGTATTACATAGATGATTCACACTTACTGTCACAGTTGTAGAACAGTGAGGAAGTTGTTTGTATTACATATGATGATTCACACTTACTGTGACAGTTGTAGAACAGTGAGGAAGTTGTTTGTATTACATAGATGATTCACACTTACTGCAGACTGGTTGTAGAACAGTGAGAAAGTTGTTTGTATTACATAGATGATTCACACTTACTGTGACAGTTGTAGAACAGTGAGGAAGTTGTTTGTATTACATAGATGATTCACACTTACTGTGACAGTTGTAGAACAGTGAGGAAGTTGTTTGTATTACATAGATGATTCACACCTGTGACTGTGACAGTTGTAAGAAACAGTGAGGAAGTTGTTTGTATTACATAGATGATTCACACTTACCGGCTTACTGTGACAGTTGTAGAACAGTGAGGAAGTTGTTTGTATTACATAGATGATTCACACTTACTGTGACAGTTGTAGAACAGTGAGGAAGTTGTTTGTATTACATAGATGATTCACACTTACTGTGACAGTTGTAGAACAGTGAGGAAGTTGTTTGTATTACATAGATGATTCACACTTACTGTCACAGTTGTAGAACAGTGAGGAAGTTGTTTGTATTACATAGATGATTCACACTTACCGTCGCAGTTGTAGAACAGTGAGGAAGTTGTTTGTATTACATAGATGATTCACACTTACTGTGACAGTTGTAGAACAGTGAGGAAGTTGTTTGTATTACATAGATGATTCACACTTATTCCGCCGCTCGCAGACATTGTTGTAGAACAGTGAGGAAGTTGTTTGTATTACATAGATGATTCACACACTCTGACAGTTGTAGAACAAAAGAGAGGAAGTTGTTTGTATTACTATAGATGATTCACACCTTACCGTCACAGTTGTAGAACAGTGAGGAAGTTGTTTGTATTACATAGATGATTCACACTTACTGTGACAGTTGTAGAACAGTGAGGAAGTTGTTTGTATTACATAGATGATTCACACTTACTGTCAATGTTAGTAGAACAGTGAGGAAGTTGTTTATTACATAGAATGATTCGCCACCTTCTTCACACTTGGCAGAACAGTGAGGAAGTTGTTGTATTACATAGATGATTCACACTCTACTGTGACAGTTGTAGAACAGTGAGGAAGTTGTTTGTATTACATAGATGATTCACACTTACTGTGACAGTTGTAGAACAGTGAGGAAGTTGTTTGTATTACATAGATGATTCACACTTACTGTCACAGTTGTAGAACAGTGAGGAAGTTGTTTGTATTACATAGATGATTCACACTTACTGTCACAGTTGTAGAACAGTGAGGAAGTTGTTTGTATTACATAGATGATTCACACACTTACTGTGACAGTTGTAGAACAGTGAGGAAGTTGTTTGTATTACATAGATGATTCACACTTACTGTGACAGTTGTAGAACAGTGAGGAAGTTGTTTGTATTACATAGATGATTCACACTTACTGTCACAGTTGTAGAACAGTGAGGAAGTTGTTTGTATTACATAGATGATTCACACTTACTGTCACAGTTGTAGAACAGTGAGGAAGTTGTTTGTATTACATAGATGATTCACACCTTACTGTGACAGTTGTAGAACAGTGAGGAAGTTGTTTGTATTACATAGATGATTCACACTTACTGTGACAGTTGTAGAACAGTGAGGAAGTTGTTTGTATTACATAGATGATTCACACTTACTGTGACAGTTGTAGAACAGTGAGGAAGTTGTTTGTATTACATAGATGATTCACACTTACTGTGACAGTTGTAGAACAGTGAGGAAGTTGTTTGTATTACATAGATGATTCACACTTACTGTGACAGTTGTAGAACAGTGAGGAAGTTGTTTGTATTACATAGATGATTCACACTTACTGTGACAGTTGTAGAACAGTGAGGAAGTTGTTTGTATTACATAGATGATTCACACTTACTGTCACAGTTGTAGAACAGTGAGGAAGTTGTTTGTATTACATAGATGATTCACACTTACTGTGACAGTTGTAGAACAGTGAGGAAGTTGTTTGTATTACATAGATGATTCACACTTACTGTGACAGTTGTAGAACAGTGAGGAAGTTGTTTGTATTACATAGATGATTCACACTTACTGTGACAGTTGTAGAACAGTGAGGAAGTTGTTTGTATTACATAGATGATTCACACTTACTGTGACAGTTGTAGAACAGTGAGGAAGTTGTTTGTATTACATAGATGATTCACACTTACTGTCACAGTTGTAGAACAGTGAGGAAGTTGTTTGTATTACATAGATGATTCACACTTACTGTCACAGTTGTAGAACAGTGAGGAAGTTGTTTGTATTACATAGATGATTCACACTTACTGTCACAGTTGTAGAACAGTGAGGAAGTTGTTTGTATTACATAGATGATTCACACTTACTGTCACAGTTGTAGAACAGTGAGGAAGTTGTTTGTATTACATAGATGATTCACACTTACTGTCACAGTTGTAGAACAGTGAGGAAGTTGTTTGTATTACATAGATGATTCACACTTACTGTGACAGTTGTAGAACAGTGAGGAAGTTGTTTGTATTACATAGATGATTCACACTTACTGTGACAGTTGTAGAACAGTGAGGAAGTTGTTTGTATTACATAGATGATTCACACTTACTGTGACAGTTGTAGAACAGTGAGGAAGTTGTTTGTATTACATAGATGATTCACACTTACTGTGACAGTTGTAGAACAGTGAGGAAGTTGTTTGTATTACATAGATGATTCACACTTACTGTCACAGTTGTAGAACAGTGAGGAAGTTGTTTGTATTACATAGATGATTCACACTTACTGTGACAGTTGTAGAACAGTGAGGAAGTTGTTTGTATTACATAGATGATTCACACTTACTGTCACAGTTGTAGAACAGTGAGGAAGTTGTTTGTATTACATAGATGATTCACACTTACTGTCACAGTTGTAGAACAGTGAGGAAGTTGTTTGTATTACATAGATGATTCACACTTACTGTCACAGTTGTAGAACAGTGAGGAAGTTGTTTGTATTACATAGATGATTCACACTTACTGTGACAGTTGTAGAACAGTGAGGAAGTTGTTTGTATTACATAGATGATTCACACTTACTGTCACAGTTGTAGAACAGTGAGGAAGTTGTTTGTATTACATAGATGATTCACACTTACTGTCACAGTTGTAGAACAGTGAGGAAGTTGTTTGTATTACATAGATGATTCACACTTACTGTCACAGTTGTAGAACAGTGAGGAAGTTGTTTGTATTACATAGATGATTCACACTTACTGTCACAGTTGTAGAACAGTGAGGAAGTTGTTTGTATTACATAGATGATTCACACTTACTGTCACAGTTGTAGAACAGTGAGGAAGTTGTTTGTATTACATAGATGATTCACACTTACTGTCACAGTTGTAGAACAGTGAGGAAGTTGTTTGTATTACATAGATGATTCACACTTACTGTGACAGTTGTAGAACAGTGAGGAAGTTGTTTGTATTACATAGATGATTCACACTTACTGTCACAGTTGTAGAACAGTGAGGAAGTTGTTTGTATTACATAGATGATTCACACTTACTGTCACAGTTGTAGAACAGTGAGGAAGTTGTTTGTATTACATAGATGATTCACACTTACTGTGACAGTTGTAGAACAGTGAGGAAGTTGTTTGTATTACATAGATGATTCACACTTACTGTGACAGTTGTAGAACAGTGAGGAAGTTGTTTGTATTACATAGATGATTCACACTTACTGTGACAGTTGTAGAACAGTGAGGAAGTTGTTTGTATTACATAGATGATTCACACTTTACTGTGACAGTTGTAGAACAGTGAGGAAGTTGTTTGTATTACATAGATGATTCACACTTACTGTCACAGTTGTAGAACAGTGAGGAAGTTGTTTGTATTACATAGATGATTCACACTTACTGTCACAGTTGTAGAACAGTGAGGAAGTTGTTTGTATTACATAGATGATTCACACTTACTGTCACAGTTGTAGAACAGTGAGGAAGTTGTTTGTATTACATAGATGATTCACACTTACTGTGACAGTTGTAGAACAGTGAGGAAGTTGTTTGTATTACATAGATGATTCACACTTACTGTCACAGTTGTAGAACAGTGAGGAAGTTGTTTGTATTACATAGATGATTCACACTTACTGTCACAGTTGTAGAACAGTGAGGAAGTTGTTTGTATTACATAGATGATTCACACTTACTGTGACAGTTGTAGAACAGTGAGGAAGTTGTTTGTATTACATAGATGATTCACACTTACTGTGACAGTTGTAGAACAGTGAGGAAGTTGTTTGTATTACATAGATGATTCACACTTACTGTCACAGTTGTAGAACAGTGAGGAAGTTGTTTGTATTACATAGATGATTCACACTTACTGTGACAGTTGTAGAACAGTGAGGAAGTTGTTTGTATTACATAGATGATTCACACTTACTGTCACAGTTGTAGAACAGTGAGGAAGTTGTTTGTATTACATAGATGATTCACACTTACTGTCACAGTTGTAGAACAGTGAGGAAGTTGTTTGTATTACATAGATGATTCACACTTACTGTGACAGTTGTAGAACAGTGAGGAAGTTGTTTGTATTACATAGATGATTCACACTTACTGTGACAGTTGTAGAACAGTGAGGAAGTTGTTTGTATTACATAGATGATTCACACTTACTGTCACAGTTGTAGAACAGTGAGGAAGTTGTTTGTATTACATAGATGATTCACACTTACTGTGACAGTTGTAGAACAGTGAGGAAGTTGTTTGTATTACATAGATGATTCACACTTACTGTCACAGTTGTAGAACAGTGAGGAAGTTGTTTGTATTACATAGATGATTCACACTTACTGTCACAGTTGTAGAACAGTGAGGAAGTTGTTTGTATTACATAGATGATTCACACTTACTGTGACAGTTGTAGAACAGTGAGGAAGTTGTTTGTATTACATAGATGATTCACACTTACTGTGACAGTTGTAGAACAGTGAGGAAGTTGTTTGTATTACATAGATGATTCACACTTACTGTGACAGTTGTAGAACAGTGAGGAAGTTGTTTGTATTACATAGATGATTCACACTTACTGTGACAGTTGTAGAACAGTGAGGAAGTTGTTTGTATTACATAGATGATTCACACTTACTGTGACAGTTGTAGAACAGTGAGGAAGTTGTTTGTATTACATAGATGATTCACACTTACTGTCACAGTTGTAGAACAGTGAGGAAGTTGTTTGTATTACATAGATGATTCACACTTACTGTGACAGTTGTAGAACAGTGAGGAAGTTGTTTGTATTACATAGATGATTCACACTTACTGTGACAGTTGTAGAACAGTGAGGAAGTTGTTTGTATTACATAGATGATTCACACTTACTGTGACAGTTGTAGAACAGTGAGGAAGTTGTTTGTATTACATAGATGATTCACACTTACTGTCACAGTTGTAGAACAGTGAGGAAGTTGTTTGTATTACATAGATGATTCACACTTACTGTCACAGTTGTAGAACAGTGAGGAAGTTGTTTGTATTACATAGATGATTCACACTTACTGTCACAGTTGTAGAACAGTGAGGAAGTTGTTTGTATTACATAGATGATTCACACTTACTGTCACAGTTGTAGAACAGTGAGGAAGTTGTTTGTATTACATAGATGATTCACACTTACTGTCACAGTTGTAGAACAGTGAGGAAGTTGTTTGTATTACATAGATGATTCACACTTACTGTGACAGTTGTAGAACAGTGAGGAAGTTGTTTGTATTACATAGATGATTCACACTTACTGTGACAGTTGTAGAACAGTGAGGAAGTTGTTTGTATTACATAGATGATTCACACTTACTGTCACAGTTGTAGAACAGTGAGGAAGTTGTTTGTATTACATAGATGATTCACACTTACTGTCACAGTTGTAGAACAGTGAGGAAGTTGTTTGTATTACATAGATGATTCACACTTACTGTCACAGTTGTAGAACAGTGAGGAAGTTGTTTGTATTACATAGATGATTCACACTTACTGTCACAGTTGTAGAACAGTGAGGAAGTTGTTTGTATTACATAGATGATTCACACTTACTGTGACAGTTGTAGAACAGTGAGGAAGTTGTTTGTATTACATAGATGATTCACACTTACTGTGACAGTTGTAGAACAGTGAGGAAGTTGTTTGTATTACATAGATGATTCACACTTACTGTGACAGTTGTAGAACAGTGAGGAAGTTGTTTGTATTACATAGATGATTCACACTTACTGTGACAGTTGTAGAACAGTGAGGAAGTTGTTTGTATTACATAGATGATTCACACTTACTGTCACAGTTGTAGAACAGTGAGGAAGTTGTTTGTATTACATAGATGATTCACACTTACTGTCACAGTTGTAGAACAGTGAGGAAGTTGTTTGTATTACATAGATGATTCACACTTACTGTGACAGTTGTAGAACAGTGAGGAAGTTGTTTGTATTACATAGATGATTCACACTTACTGTGACAGTTGTAGAACAGTGAGGAAGTTGTTTGTATTACATAGATGATTCACACTTACTGTGACAGTTGTAGAACAGTGAGGAAGTTGTTTGTATTACATAGATGATTCACACTTACTGTGACAGTTGTAGAACAGTGAGGAAGTTGTTTGTATTACATAGATGATTCACACTTACTGTCACAGTTGTAGAACAGTGAGGAAGTTGTTTGTATTACATAGATGATTCACACTTACTGTCACAGTTGTAGAACAGTGAGGAAGTTGTTTGTATTACATAGATGATTCACACTTACTGTCACAGTTGTAGAACAGTGAGGAAGTTGTTTGTATTACATAGATGATTCACACTTACTGTCACAGTTGTAGAACAGTGAGGAAGTTGTTTGTATTACATAGATGATTCACACTTACTGTCACAGTTGTAGAACAGTGAGGAAGTTGTTTGTATTACATAGATGATTCACACTTACTGTGACAGTTGTAGAACAGTGAGGAAGTTGTTTGTATTACATAGATGATTCACACTTACTGTCACAGTTGTAGAACAGTGAGGAAGTTGTTTGTATTACATAGATGATTCACACTTACTGTCACAGTTGTAGAACAGTGAGGAAGTTGTTTGTATTACATAGATGATTCACACTTACTGTGACAGTTGTAGAACAGTGAGGAAGTTGTTTGTATTACATAGATGATTCACACTTACTGTGACAGTTGTAGAACAGTGAGGAAGTTGTTTGTATTACATAGATGATTCACACTTACTGTCACAGTTGTAGAACAGTGAGGAAGTTGTTTGTATTACATAGATGATTCACACTTACTGTGACAGTTGTAGAACAGTGAGGAAGTTGTTTGTATTACATAGATGATTCACACTTACTGTGACAGTTGTAGAACAGTGAGGAAGTTGTTTGTATTACATAGATGATTCACACTTACTGTGACAGTTGTAGAACAGTGAGGAAGTTGTTTGTATTA
Source organism: Tachypleus tridentatus (assembly GCF_004210375.1). NCBI lineage: Eukaryota > Metazoa > Arthropoda > Merostomata > Xiphosura > Limulidae > Tachypleus > Tachypleus tridentatus. The sequence goes on from NW_027467966.1 coordinate 8,225, forward strand.
CATAGATGATTCACACTTACTGTGACAGTTGTAGAACAGTGAGGAAGTTGTTTGTATTACATAGATGATTCACACTTACTGTGACAGTTGTAGAACAGTGAGGAAGTTGTTTGTATTACATAGATGATTCACACTTACTGTCACAGTTGTAGAACAGTGAGGAAGTTGTTTGTATTACATAGATGATTCACACTTACTGTCACAGTTGTAGAACAGTGAGGAAGTTGTTTGTATTACATAGATGATTCACACTTACTGTCACAGTTGTAGAACAGTGAGGAAGTTGTTTGTATTACATAGATGATTCACACTTACTGTCACAGTTGTAGAACAGTGAGGAAGTTGTTTGTATTACATAGATGATTCACACTTACTGTGACAGTTGTAGAACAGTGAGGAAGTTGTTTGTATTACATAGATGATTCACACTTACTGTCACAGTTGTAGAACAGTGAGGAAGTTGTTTGTATTACATAGATGATTCACACTTACTGTGACAGTTGTAGAACAGTGAGGAAGTTGTTTGTATTACATAGATGATTCACACTTACTGTGACAGTTGTAGAACAGTGAGGAAGTTGTTTGTATTACATAGATGATTCACACTTACTGTCACAGTTGTAGAACAGTGAGGAAGTTGTTTGTATTACATAGATGATTCACACTTACTGTGACAGTTGTAGAACAGTGAGGAAGTTGTTTGTATTACATAGATGATTCACACTTACTGTCACAGTTGTAGAACAGTGAGGAAGTTGTTTGTATTACATAGATGATTCACACTTACTGTCACAGTTGTAGAACAGTGAGGAAGTTGTTTGTATTACATAGATGATTCACACTTACTGTCACAGTTGTAGAACAGTGAGGAAGTTGTTTGTATTACATAGATGATTCACACTTACTGTGACAGTTGTAGAACAGTGAGGAAGTTGTTTGTATTACATAGATGATTCACACTTACTGTCACAGTTGTAGAACAGTGAGGAAGTTGTTTGTATTACATAGATGATTCACACTTACTGTGACAGTTGTAGAACAGTGAGGAAGTTGTTTGTATTACATAGATGATTCACACTTACTGTGACAGTTGTAGAACAGTGAGGAAGTTGTTTGTATTACATAGATGATTCACACTTACTGTGACAGTTGTAGAACAGTGAGGAAGTTGTTTGTATTACATAGATGATTCACACTTACTGTCACAGTTGTAGAACAGTGAGGAAGTTGTTTGTATTACATAGATGATTCACACTTACTGTGACAGTTGTAGAACAGTGAGGAAGTTGTTTGTATTACATAGATGATTCACACTTACTGTCACAGTTGTAGAACAGTGAGGAAGTTGTTTGTATTACATAGATGATTCACACTTACTGTGACAGTTGTAGAACAGTGAGGAAGTTGTTTGTATTACATAGATGATTCACACTTACTGTGACAGTTGTAGAACAGTGAGGAAGTTGTTTGTATTACATAGATGATTCACACTTACTGTCACAGTTGTAGAACAGTGAGGAAGTTGTTTGTATTACATAGATGATTCACACTTACTGTGACAGTTGTAGAACAGTGAGGAAGTTGTTTGTATTACATAGATGATTCACACTTACTGTCACAGTTGTAGAACAGTGAGGAAGTTGTTTGTATTACATAGATGATTCACACTTACTGTCACAGTTGTAGAACAGTGAGGAAGTTGTTTGTATTACATAGATGATTCACACTTACTGTCACAGTTGTAGAACAGTGAGGAAGTTGTTTGTATTACATAGATGATTCACACTTACTGTGACAGTTGTAGAACAGTGAGGAAGTTGTTTGTATTACATAGATGATTCACACTTACTGTCACAGTTGTAGAACAGTGAGGAAGTTGTTTGTATTACATAGATGATTCACACTTACTGTCACAGTTGTAGAACAGTGAGGAAGTTGTTTGTATTACATAGATGATTCACACTTACTGTCACAGTTGTAGAACAGTGAGGAAGTTGTTTGTATTACATAGATGATTCACACTTACTGTCACAGTTGTAGAACAGTGAGGAAGTTGTTTGTATTACATAGATGATTCACACTTACTGTGACAGTTGTAGAACAGTGAGGAAGTTGTTTGTATTACATAGATGATTCACACTTACTGTGACAGTTGTAGAACAGTGAGGAAGTTGTTTGTATTACATAGATGATTCACACTTACTGTGACAGTTGTAGAACAGTGAGGAAGTTGTTTGTATTACATAGATGATTCACACTTACTGTGACAGTTGTAGAACAGTGAGGAAGTTGTTTGTATTACATAGATGATTCACACTTACTGTCACAGTTGTAGAACAGTGAGGAAGTTGTTTGTATTACATAGATGATTCACACTTACTGTCACAGTTGTAGAACAGTGAGGAAGTTGTTTGTATTACATAGATGATTCACACTTACTGTCACAGTTGTAGAACAGTGAGGAAGTTGTTTGTATTACATAGATGATTCACACTTACTGTGACAGTTGTAGAACAGTGAGGAAGTTGTTTGTATTACATAGATGATTCACACTTACTGTGACAGTTGTAGAACAGTGAGGAAGTTGTTTGTATTACATAGATGATTCACACTTACTGTGACAGTTGTAGAACAGTGAGGAAGTTGTTTGTATTACATAGATGATTCACACTTACTGTGACAGTTGTAGAACAGTGAGGAAGTTGTTTGTATTACATAGATGATTCACACTTACTGTGACAGTTGTAGAACAGTGAGGAAGTTGTTTGTATTACATAGATGATTCACACTTACTGTGACAGTTGTAGAACAGTGAGGAAGTTGTTTGTATTACATAGATGATTCACACTTACTGTCACAGTTGTAGAACAGTGAGGAAGTTGTTTGTATTACATAGATGATTCACACTTACTGTCACAGTTGTAGAACAGTGAGGAAGTTGTTTGTATTACATAGATGATTCACACTTACTGTCACAGTTGTAGAACAGTGAGGAAGTTGTTTGTATTACATAGATGATTCACACTTACTGTCACAGTTGTAGAACAGTGAGGAAGTTGTTTGTATTACATAGATGATTCACACTTACTGTCACAGTTGTAGAACAGTGAGGAAGTTGTTTGTATTACATAGATGATTCACACTTACTGTCACAGTTGTAGAACAGTGAGGAAGTTGTTTGTATTACATAGATGATTCACACTTACTGTGACAGTTGTAGAACAGTGAGGAAGTTGTTTGTATTACATAGATGATTCACACTTACTGTGACAGTTGTAGAACAGTGAGGAAGTTGTTTGTATTACATAGATGATTCACACTTACTGTGACAGTTGTAGAACAGTGAGGAAGTTGTTTGTATTACATAGATGATTCACACTTACTGTCACAGTTGTAGAACAGTGAGGAAGTTGTTTGTATTACATAGATGATTCACACTTACTGTGACAGTTGTAGAACAGTGAGGAAGTTGTTTGTATTACATAGATGATTCACACTTACTGTCACAGTTGTAGAACAGTGAGGAAGTTGTTTGTATTACATAGATGATTCACACTTACTGTGACAGTTGTAGAACAGTGAGGAAGTTGTTTGTATTACATAGATGATTCACACTTACTGTCACAGTTGTAGAACAGTGAGGAAGTTGTTTGTATTACATAGATGATTCACACTTACTGTCACAGTTGTAGAACAGTGAGGAAGTTGTTTGTATTACATAGATGATTCACACTTACTGTCACAGTTGTAGAACAGTGAGGAAGTTGTTTGTATTACATAGATGATTCACACTTACTGTCACAGTTGTAGAACAGTGAGGAAGTTGTTTGTATTACATAGATGATTCACACTTACTGTCACAGTTGTAGAACAGTGAGGAAGTTGTTTGTATTACATAGATGATTCACACTTACTGTCACAGTTGTAGAACAGTGAGGAAGTTGTTTGTATTACATAGATGATTCACACTTACTGTGACAGTTGTAGAACAGTGAGGAAGTTGTTTGTATTACATAGATGATTCACACTTACTGTGACAGTTGTAGAACAGTGAGGAAGTTGTTTGTATTACATAGATGATTCACACTTACTGTGACAGTTGTAGAACAGTGAGGAAGTTGTTTGTATTACATAGATGATTCACACTTACTGTGACAGTTGTAGAACAGTGAGGAAGTTGTTTGTATTACATAGATGATTCACACTTACTGTGACAGTTGTAGAACAGTGAGGAAGTTGTTTGTATTACATAGATGATTCACACTTACTGTCACAGTTGTAGAACAGTGAGGAAGTTGTTTGTATTACATAGATGATTCACACTTACTGTGACAGTTGTAGAACAGTGAGGAAGTTGTTTGTATTACATAGATGATTCACACTTACTGTGACAGTTGTAGAACAGTGAGGAAGTTGTTTGTATTACATAGATGATTCACACTTACTGTGACAGTTGTAGAACAGTGAGGAAGTTGTTTGTATTACATAGATGATTCACACTTACTGTGACAGTTGTAGAACAGTGAGGAAGTTGTTTGTATTACATAGATGATTCACACTTACTGTGACAGTTGTAGAACAGTGAGGAAGTTGTTTGTATTACATAGATGATTCACACTTACTGTCACAGTTGTAGAACAGTGAGGAAGTTGTTTGTATTACATAGATGATTCACACTTACTGTGACAGTTGTAGAACAGTGAGGAAGTTGTTTGTATTACATAGATGATTCACACTTACTGTGACAGTTGTAGAACAGTGAGGAAGTTGTTTGTATTACATAGATGATTCACACTTACTGTGACAGTTGTAGAACAGTGAGGAAGTTGTTTGTATTACATAGATGATTCACACTTACTGTCACAGTTGTAGAACAGTGAGGAAGTTGTTTGTATTACATAGATGATTCACACTTACTGTGACAGTTGTAGAACAGTGAGGAAGTTGTTTGTATTACATAGATGATTCACACTTACTGTGACAGTTGTAGAACAGTGAGGAAGTTGTTTGTATTACATAGATGATTCACACTTACTGTCACAGTTGTAGAACAGTGAGGAAGTTGTTTGTATTACATAGATGATTCACACTTACTGTGACAGTTGTAGAACAGTGAGGAAGTTGTTTGTATTACATAGATGATTCACACTTACTGTCACAGTTGTAGAACAGTGAGGAAGTTGTTTGTATTACATAGATGATTCACACTTACTGTCACAGTTGTAGAACAGTGAGGAAGTTGTTTGTATTACATAGATGATTCACACTTACTGTCACAGTTGTAGAACAGTGAGGAAGTTGTTTGTATTACATAGATGATTCACACTTACTGTGACAGTTGTAGAACAGTGAGGAAGTTGTTTGTATTACATAGATGATTCACACTTACTGTCACAGTTGTAGAACAGTGAGGAAGTTGTTTGTATTACATAGATGATTCACACTTACTGTCACAGTTGTAGAACAGTGAGGAAGTTGTTTGTATTACATAGATGATTCACACTTACTGTCACAGTTGTAGAACAGTGAGGAAGTTGTTTGTATTACATAGATGATTCACACTTACTGTCACAGTTGTAGAACAGTGAGGAAGTTGTTTGTATTACATAGATGATTCACACTTACTGTGACAGTTGTAGAACAGTGAGGAAGTTGTTTGTATTACATAGATGATTCACACTTACTGTGACAGTTGTAGAACAGTGAGGAAGTTGTTTGTATTACATAGATGATTCACACTTACTGTGACAGTTGTAGAACAGTGAGGAAGTTGTTTGTATTACATAGATGATTCACACTTACTGTGACAGTTGTAGAACAGTGAGGAAGTTGTTTGTATTACATAGATGATTCACACTTACTGTCACAGTTGTAGAACAGTGAGGAAGTTGTTTGTATTACATAGATGATTCACACTTACTGTGACAGTTGTAGAACAGTGAGGAAGTTGTTTGTATTACATAGATGATTCACACTTACTGTCACAGTTGTAGAACAGTGAGGAAGTTGTTTGTATTACATAGATGATTCACACTTACTGTCACAGTTGTAGAACAGTGAGGAAGTTGTTTGTATTACATAGATGATTCACACTTACTGTGACAGTTGTAGAACAGTGAGGAAGTTGTTTGTATTACATAGATGATTCACACTTACTGTGACAGTTGTAGAACAGTGAGGAAGTTGTTTGTATTACATAGATGATTCACACTTACTGTGACAGTTGTAGAACAGTGAGGAAGTTGTTTGTATTACATAGATGATTCACACTTACTGTGACAGTTGTAGAACAGTGAGGAAGTTGTTTGTATTACATAGATGATTCACACTTACTGTCACAGTTGTAGAACAGTGAGGAAGTTGTTTGTATTACATAGATGATTCACACTTACTGTCACAGTTGTAGAACAGTGAGGAAGTTGTTTGTATTACATAGATGATTCACACTTACTGTCACAGTTGTAGAACAGTGAGGAAGTTGTTTGTATTACATAGATGATTCACACTTACTGTCACAGTTGTAGAACAGTGAGGAAGTTGTTTGTATTACATAGATGATTCACACTTACTGTCACAGTTGTAGAACAGTGAGGAAGTTGTTTGTATTACATAGATGATTCACACTTACTGTGACAGTTGTAGAACAGTGAGGAAGTTGTTTGTATTACATAGATGATTCACACTTACTGTCACAGTTGTAGAACAGTGAGGAAGTTGTTTGTATTACATAGATGATTCACACTTACTGTGACAGTTGTAGAACAGTGAGGAAGTTGTTTGTATTACATAGATGATTCACACTTACTGTCACAGTTGTAGAACAGTGAGGAAGTTGTTTGTATTACATAGATGATTCACACTTACTGTGACAGTTGTAGAACAGTGAGGAAGTTGTTTGTATTACATAGATGATTCACACTTACTGTGACAGTTGTAGAACAGTGAGGAAGTTGTTTGTATTACATAGATGATTCACACTTACTGTCACAGTTGTAGAACAGTGAGGAAGTTGTTTGTATTACATAGATGATTCACACTTACTGTCACAGTTGTAGAACAGTGAGGAAGTTGTTTGTATTACATAGATGATTCACACTTACTGTGACAGTTGTAGAACAGTGAGGAAGTTGTTTGTATTACATAGATGATTCACACTTACTGTGACAGTTGTAGAACAGTGAGGAAGTTGTTTGTATTACATAGATGATTCACACTTACTGTCACAGTTGTAGAACAGTGAGGAAGTTGTTTGTATTACATAGATGATTCACACTTACTGTGACAGTTGTAGAACAGTGAGGAAGTTGTTTGTATTACATAGATGATTCACACTTACTGTCACAGTTGTAGAACAGTGAGGAAGTTGTTTGTATTACATAGATGATTCACACTTACTGTCACAGTTGTAGAACAGTGAGGAAGTTGTTTGTATTACATAGATGATTCACACTTACTGTCACAGTTGTAGAACAGTGAGGAAGTTGTTTGTATTACATAGATGATTCACACTTACTGTGACAGTTGTAGAACAGTGAGGAAGTTGTTTGTATTACATAGATGATTCACACTTACTGTGACAGTTGTAGAACAGTGAGGAAGTTGTTTGTATTACATAGATGATTCACACTTACTGTCACAGTTGTAGAACAGTGAGGAAGTTGTTTGTATTACATAGATGATTCACACTTACTGTCACAGTTGTAGAACAGTGAGGAAGTTGTTTGTATTACATAGATGATTCACACTTACTGTGACAGTTGTAGAACAGTGAGGAAGTTGTTTGTATTACATAGATGATTCACACTTACTGTGACAGTTGTAGAACAGTGAGGAAGTTGTTTGTATTACATAGATGATTCACACTTACTGTGACAGTTGTAGAACAGTGAGGAAGTTGTTTGTATTACATAGATGATTCACACTTACTGTCACAGTTGTAGAACAGTGAGGAAGTTGTTTGTATTACATAGATGATTCACACTTACTGTCACAGTTGTAGAACAGTGAGGAAGTTGTTTGTATTACATAGATGATTCACACTTACTGTCACAGTTGTAGAACAGTGAGGAAGTTGTTTGTATTACATAGATGATTCACACTTACTGTGACAGTTGTAGAACAGTGAGGAAGTTGTTTGTATTACATAGATGATTCACACTTACTGTGACAGTTGTAGAACAGTGAGGAAGTTGTTTGTATTACATAGATGATTCACACTTACTGTGACAGTTGTAGAACAGTGAGGAAGTTGTTTGTATTACATAGATGATTCACACTTACTGTCACAGTTGTAGAACAGTGAGGAAGTTGTTTGTATTACATAGATGATTCACACTTACTGTGACAGTTGTAGAACAGTGAGGAAGTTGTTTGTATTACATAGATGATTCACACTTACTGTCACAGTTGTAGAACAGTGAGGAAGTTGTTTGTATTACATAGATGATTCACACTTACTGTGACAGTTGTAGAACAGTGAGGAAGTTGTTTGTATTACATAGATGATTCACACTTACTGTGACAGTTGTAGAACAGTGAGGAAGTTGTTTGTATTACATAGATGATTCACACTTACTGTGACAGTTGTAGAACAGTGAGGAAGTTGTTTGTATTACATAGATGATTCACACTTACTGTGACAGTTGTAGAACAGTGAGGAAGTTGTTTGTATTACATAGATGATTCACACTTACTGTGACAGTTGTAGAACAGTGAGGAAGTTGTTTGTATTACATAGATGATTCACACTTACTGTGACAGTTGTAGAACAGTGAGGAAGTTGTTTGTATTACATAGATGATTCACACTTACTGTCACAGTTGTAGAACAGTGAGGAAGTTGTTTGTATTACATAGATGATTCACACTTACTGTCACAGTTGTAGAACAGTGAGGAAGTTGTTTGTATTACATAGATGATTCACACTTACTGTCACAGTTGTAGAACAGTGAGGAAGTTGTTTGTATTACATAGATGATTCACACTTACTGTCACAGTTGTAGAACAGTGAGGAAGTTGTTTGTATTACATAGATGATTCACACTTACTGTCACAGTTGTAGAACAGTGAGGAAGTTGTTTGTATTACATAGATGATTCACACTTACTGTGACAGTTGTAGAACAGTGAGGAAGTTGTTTGTATTACATAGATGATTCACACTTACTGTCACAGTTGTAGAACAGTGAGGAAGTTGTTTGTATTACATAGATGATTCACACTTACTGTCACAGTTGTAGAACAGTGAGGAAGTTGTTTGTATTACATAGATGATTCACACTTACTGTCACAGTTGTAGAACAGTGAGGAAGTTGTTTGTATTACATAGATGATTCACACTTACTGTCACAGTTGTAGAACAGTGAGGAAGTTGTTTGTATTACATAGATGATTCACACTTACTGTGACAGTTGTAGAACAGTGAGGAAGTTGTTTGTATTACATAGATGATTCACACTTACTGTGACAGTTGTAGAACAGTGAGGAAGTTGTTTGTATTACATAGATGATTCACACTTACTGTGACAGTTGTAGAACAGTGAGGAAGTTGTTTGTATTACATAGATGATTCACACTTACTGTGACAGTTGTAGAACAGTGAGGAAGTTGTTTGTATTACATAGATGATTCACACTTACTGTCACAGTTGTAGAACAGTGAGGAAGTTGTTTGTATTACATAGATGATTCACACTTACTGTGACAGTTGTAGAACAGTGAGGAAGTTGTTTGTATTACATAGATGATTCACACTTACTGTCACAGTTGTAGAACAGTGAGGAAGTTGTTTGTATTACATAGATGATTCACACTTACTGTCACAGTTGTAGAACAGTGAGGAAGTTGTTTGTATTACATAGATGATTCACACTTACTGTGACAGTTGTAGAACAGTGAGGAAGTTGTTTGTATTACATAGATGATTCACACTTACTGTGACAGTTGTAGAACAGTGAGGAAGTTGTTTGTATTACATAGATGATTCACACTTACTGTGACAGTTGTAGAACAGTGAGGAAGTTGTTTGTATTACATAGATGATTCACACTTACTGTGACAGTTGTAGAACAGTGAGGAAGTTGTTTGTATTACATAGATGATTCACACTTACTGTCACAGTTGTAGAACAGTGAGGAAGTTGTTTGTATTACATAGATGATTCACACTTACTGTCACAGTTGTAGAACAGTGAGGAAGTTGTTTGTATTACATAGATGATTCACACTTACTGTCACAGTTGTAGAACAGTGAGGAAGTTGTTTGTATTACATAGATGATTCACACTTACTGTCACAGTTGTAGAACAGTGAGGAAGTTGTTTGTATTACATAGATGATTCACACTTACTGTGACAGTTGTAGAACAGTGAGGAAGTTGTTTGTATTACATAGATGATTCACACTTACTGTGACAGTTGTAGAACAGTGAGGAAGTTGTTTGTATTACATAGATGATTCACACTTACTGTCACAGTTGTAGAACAGTGAGGAAGTTGTTTGTATTACATAGATGATTCACACTTACTGTGACAGTTGTAGAACAGTGAGGAAGTTGTTTGTATTACATAGATGATTCACACTTACTGTCACAGTTGTAGAACAGTGAGGAAGTTGTTTGTATTACATAGATGATTCACACTTACTGTGACAGTTGTAGAACAGTGAGGAAGTTGTTTGTATTACATAGATGATTCACACTTACTGTGACAGTTGTAGAACAGTGAGGAAGTTGTTTGTATTACATAGATGATTCACACTTACTGTCACAGTTGTAGAACAGTGAGGAAGTTGTTTGTATTACATAGATGATTCACACTTACTGTGACAGTTGTAGAACAGTGAGGAAGTTGTTTGTATTACATAGATGATTCACACTTACTGTGACAGTTGTAGAACAGTGAGGAAGTTGTTTGTATTACATAGATGATTCACACTTACTGTGACAGTTGTAGAACAGTGAGGAAGTTGTTTGTATTACATAGATGATTCACACTTACTGTCACAGTTGTAGAACAGTGAGGAAGTTGTTTGTATTACATAGATGATTCACACTTACTGTGACAGTTGTAGAACAGTGAGGAAGTTGTTTGTATTACATAGATGATTCACACTTACTGTCACAGTTGTAGAACAGTGAGGAAGTTGTTTGTATTACATAGATGATTCACACTTACTGTCACAGTTGTAGAACAGTGAGGAAGTTGTTTGTATTACATAGATGATTCACACTTACTGTCACAGTTGTAGAACAGTGAGGAAGTTGTTTGTATTACATAGATGATTCACACTTACTGTGACAGTTGTAGAACAGTGAGGAAGTTGTTTGTATTACATAGATGATTCACACTTACTGTGACAGTTGTAGAACAGTGAGGAAGTTGTTTGTATTACATAGATGATTCACACTTACTGTCACAGTTGTAGAACAGTGAGGAAGTTGTTTGTATTACATAGATGATTCACACTTACTGTCACAGTTGTAGAACAGTGAGGAAGTTGTTTGTATTACATAGATGATTCACACTTACTGTGACAGTTGTAGAACAGTGAGGAAGTTGTTTGTATTACATAGATGATTCACACTTACTGTGACAGTTGTAGAACAGTGAGGAAGTTGTTTGTATTACATAGATGATTCACACTTACTGTGACAGTTGTAGAACAGTGAGGAAGTTGTTTGTATTACATAGATGATTCACACTTACTGTGACAGTTGTAGAACAGTGAGGAAGTTGTTTGTATTACATAGATGATTCACACTTACTGTCACAGTTGTAGAACAGTGAGGAAGTTGTTTGTATTACATAGATGATTCACACTTACTGTCACAGTTGTAGAACAGTGAGGAAGTTGTTTGTATTACATAGATGATTCACACTTACTGTCACAGTTGTAGAACAGTGAGGAAGTTGTTTGTATTACATAGATGATTCACACTTACTGTGACAGTTGTAGAACAGTGAGGAAGTTGTTTGTATTACATAGATGATTCACACTTACTGTGACAGTTGTAGAACAGTGAGGAAGTTGTTTGTATTACATAGATGATTCACACTTACTGTGACAGTTGTAGAACAGTGAGGAAGTTGTTTGTATTACATAGATGATTCACACTTACTGTGACAGTTGTAGAACAGTGAGGAAGTTGTTTGTATTACATAGATGATTCACACTTACTGTCACAGTTGTAGAACAGTGAGGAAGTTGTTTGTATTACATAGATGATTCACACTTACTGTGACAGTTGTAGAACAGTGAGGAAGTTGTTTGTATTACATAGATGATTCACACTTACTGTCACAGTTGTAGAACAGTGAGGAAGTTGTTTGTATTACATAGATGATTCACACTTACTGTGACAGTTGTAGAACAGTGAGGAAGTTGTTTGTATTACATAGATGATTCACACTTACTGTCACAGTTGTAGAACAGTGAGGAAGTTGTTTGTATTACATAGATGATTCACACTTACTGTGACAGTAGTAGAACAGTGAGGAAGTTGTTTGTATTACATAGATAATTCACACTTACAGTTGTAGAACAGTGAGGAAGTTGTTTGTATTACATAGATGATTCACACTTACTGTCACAGTTGTAGAACAGTGAGGAAGTTGTTTGTATTACATAGATGATTCACACTTACTGTGACAGTTGTAGAACAGTGAGGAAGTTGTTTGTATTACATAGATGATTCACACTTACTGTGACAGTTGTAGAACAGTGAGGAAGTTGTTTGTATTACATAGATGATTCACACTTACTGTGACAGTTGTAGAACAGTGAGGAAGTTGTTTGTATTACATAGATGATTCACACTTACTGTGACAGTTGTAGAACAGTGAGGAAGTTGTTTGTATTACATAGATGATTCACACTTACTGTCACAGTTGTAGAACAGTGAGGAAGTTGTTTGTATTACATAGATGATTCACACTTACTGTGACAGTTGTAGAACAGTGAGGAAGTTGTTTGTATTACATAGATGATTCACACTTACTGTGACAGTTGTAGAACAGTGAGGAAGTTGTTTGTATTACATAGATGATTCACACTTACTGTGACAGTTGTAGAACAGTGAGGAAGTTGTTTGTATTACATAGATGATTCACACTTACTGTGACAGTTGTAGAACAGTGAGGAAGTTGTTTGTATTACATAGATGATTCACACTTACTGTCACAGTTGTAGAACAGTGAGGAAGTTGTTTGTATTACATAGATGATTCACACTTACTGTCACAGTTGTAGAACAGTGAGGAAGTTGTTTGTATTACATAGATGATTCACACTTACTGTCACAGTTGTAGAACAGTGAGGAAGTTGTTTGTATTACATAGATGATTCACACTTACTGTCACAGTTGTAGAACAGTGAGGAAGTTGTTTGTATTACATAGATGATTCACACTTACTGTCACAGTTGTAGAACAGTGAGGAAGTTGTTTGTATTACATAGATGATTCACACTTACTGTCACAGTTGTAGAACAGTGAGGAAGTTGTTTGTATTACATAGATGATTCACACTTACTGTCACAGTTGTAGAACAGTGAGGAAGTTGTTTGTATTACATAGATGATTCACACTTACTGTGACAGTTGTAGAACAGTGAGGAAGTTGTTTGTATTACATAGATGATTCACACTTACTGTGACAGTTGTAGAACAGTGAGGAAGTTGTTTGTATTACATAGATGATTCACACTTACTGTGACAGTTGTAGAACAGTGAGGAAGTTGTTTGTATTACATAGATGATTCACACTTACTGTGACAGTTGTAGAACAGTGAGGAAGTTGTTTGTATTACATAGATGATTCACACTTACTGTCACAGTTGTAGAACAGTGAGGAAGTTGTTTGTATTACATAGATGATTCACACTTACTGTGACAGTTGTAGAACAGTGAGGAAGTTGTTTGTATTACATAGATGATTCACACTTACTGTGACAGTTGTAGAACAGTGAGGAAGTTGTTTGTATTACATAGATGATTCACACTTACTGTGACAGTTGTAGAACAGTGAGGAAGTTGTTTGTATTACATAGATGATTCACACTTACTGTCACAGTTGTAGAACAGTGAGGAAGTTGTTTGTATTACATAGATGATTCACACTTACTGTCACAGTTGTAGAACAGTGAGGAAGTTGTTTGTATTACATAGATGATTCACACTTACTGTCACAGTTGTAGAACAGTGAGGAAGTTGTTTGTATTACATAGATGATTCACACTTACTGTGACAGTTGTAGAACAGTGAGGAAGTTGTTTGTATTACATAGATGATTCACACTTACTGTGACAGTTGTAGAACAGTGAGGAAGTTGTTTGTATTACATAGATGATTCACACTTACTGTCACAGTTGTAGAACAGTGAGGAAGTTGTTTGTATTACATAGATGATTCACACTTACTGTGACAGTTGTAGAACAGTGAGGAAGTTGTTTGTATTACATAGATGATTCACACTTACTGTGACAGTTGTAGAACAGTGAGGAAGTTGTTTGTATTACATAGATGATTCACACTTACTGTGACAGTTGTAGAACAGTGAGGAAGTTGTTTGTATTACATAGATGATTCACACTTACTGTCACAGTTGTAGAACAGTGAGGAAGTTGTTTGTATTACATAGATGATTCACACTTACTGTGACAGTTGTAGAACAGTGAGGAAGTTGTTTGTATTACATAGATGATTCACACTTACTGTCACAGTTGTAGAACAGTGAGGAAGTTGTTTGTATTACATAGATGATTCACACTTACTGTCACAGTTGTAGAACAGTGAGGAAGTTGTTTGTATTACATAGATGATTCACACTTACTGTCACAGTTGTAGAACAGTGAGGAAGTTGTTTGTATTACATAGATGATTCACACTTACTGTGACAGTTGTAGAACAGTGAGGAAGTTGTTTGTATTACATAGATGATTCACACTTACTGTCACAGTTGTAGAACAGTGAGGAAGTTGTTTGTATTACATAGATGATTCACACTTACTGTCACAGTTGTAGAACAGTGAGGAAGTTGTTTGTATTACATAGATGATTCACACTTACTGTCACAGTTGTAGAACAGTGAGGAAGTTGTTTGTATTACATAGATGATTCACACTTACTGTCACAGTTGTAGAACAGTGAGGAAGTTGTTTGTATTACATAGATGATTCACACTTACTGTCACAGTTGTAGAACAGTGAGGAAGTTGTTTGTATTACATAGATGATTCACACTTACTGTGACAGTTGTAGAACAGTGAGGAAGTTGTTTGTATTACATAGATGATTCACACTTACTGTGACAGTTGTAGAACAGTGAGGAAGTTGTTTGTATTACATAGATGATTCACACTTACTGTGACAGTTGTAGAACAGTGAGGAAGTTGTTTGTATTACATAGATGATTCACACTTACTGTCACAGTTGTAGAACAGTGAGGAAGTTGTTTGTATTACATAGATGATTCACACTTACTGTGACAGTTGTAGAACAGTGAGGAAGTTGTTTGTATTACATAGATGATTCACACTTACTGTCACAGTTGTAGAACAGTGAGGAAGTTGTTTGTATTACATAGATGATTCACACTTACTGTCACAGTTGTAGAACAGTGAGGAAGTTGTTTGTATTACATAGATGATTCACACTTACTGTGACAGTTGTAGAACAGTGAGGAAGTTGTTTGTATTACATAGATGATTCACACTTACTGTGACAGTTGTAGAACAGTGAGGAAGTTGTTTGTATTACATAGATGATTCACACTTACTGTGACAGTTGTAGAACAGTGAGGAAGTTGTTTGTATTACATAGATGATTCACACTTACTGTGACAGTTGTAGAACAGTGAGGAAGTTGTTTGTATTACATAGATGATTCACACTTACTGTCACAGTTGTAGAACAGTGAGGAAGTTGTTTGTATTACATAGATGATTCACACTTACTGTCACAGTTGTAGAACAGTGAGGAAGTTGTTTGTATTACATAGATGATTCACACTTACTGTCACAGTTGTAGAACAGTGAGGAAGTTGTTTGTATTACATAGATGATTCACACTTACTGTCACAGTTGTAGAACAGTGAGGAAGTTGTTTGTATTACATAGATGATTCACACTTACTGTGACAGTTGTAGAACAGTGAGGAAGTTGTTTGTATTACATAGATGATTCACACTTACTGTGACAGTTGTAGAACAGTGAGGAAGTTGTTTGTATTACATAGATGATTCACACTTACTGTCACAGTTGTAGAACAGTGAGGAAGTTGTTTGTATTACATAGATGATTCACACTTACTGTGACAGTTGTAGAACAGTGAGGAAGTTGTTTGTATTACATAGATGATTCACACTTACTGTCACAGTTGTAGAACAGTGAGGAAGTTGTTTGTATTACATAGATGATTCACACTTACTGTCACAGTTGTAGAACAGTGAGGAAGTTGTTTGTATTACATAGATGATTCACACTTACTGTCACAGTTGTAGAACAGTGAGGAAGTTGTTTGTATTACATAGATGATTCACACTTACTGTGACAGTTGTAGAACAGTGAGGAAGTTGTTTGTATTACATAGATGATTCACACTTACTGTGACAGTTGTAGAACAGTGAGGAAGTTGTTTGTATTACATAGATGATTCACACTTACTGTGACAGTTGTAGAACAGTGAGGAAGTTGTTTGTATTACATAGATGATTCACACTTACTGTGACAGTTGTAGAACAGTGAGGAAGTTGTTTGTATTACATAGATGATTCACACTTACTGTCACAGTTGTAGAACAGTGAGGAAGTTGTTTGTATTACATAGATGATTCACACTTACTGTCACAGTTGTAGAACAGTGAGGAAGTTGTTTGTATTACATAGATGATTCACACTTACTGTCACAGTTGTAGAACAGTGAGGAAGTTGTTTGTATTACATAGATGATTCACACTTACTGTCACAGTTGTAGAACAGTGAGGAAGTTGTTTGTATTACATAGATGATTCACACTTACTGTGACAGTTGTAGAACAGTGAGGAAGTTGTTTGTATTACATAGATGATTCACACTTACTGTGACAGTTGTAGAACAGTGAGGAAGTTGTTTGTATTACATAGATGATTCACACTTACTGTGACAGTTGTAGAACAGTGAGGAAGTTGTTTGTATTACATAGATGATTCACACTTACTGTCACAGTTGTAGAACAGTGAGGAAGTTGTTTGTATTACATAGATGATTCACACTTACTGTGACAGTTGTAGAACAGTGAGGAAGTTGTTTGTATTACATAGATGATTCACACTTACTGTGACAGTTGTAGAACAGTGAGGAAGTTGTTTGTATTACATAGATGATTCACACTTACTGTGACAGTTGTAGAACAGTGAGGAAGTTGTTTGTATTACATAGATGATTCACACTTACTGTGACAGTTGTAGAACAGTGAGGAAGTTGTTTGTATTACATAGATGATTCACACTTACTGTCACAGTTGTAGAACAGTGAGGAAGTTGTTTGTATTACATAGATGATTCACACTTACTGTCACAGTTGTAGAACAGTGAGGAAGTTGTTTGTATTACATAGATGATTCACACTTACTGTGACAGTTGTAGAACAGTGAGGAAGTTGTTTGTATTACATAGATGATTCACACTTACTGTGACAGTTGTAGAACAGTGAGGAAGTTGTTTGTATTACATAGATGATTCACACTTACTGTGACAGTTGTAGAACAGTGAGGAAGTTGTTTGTATTACATAGATGATTCACACTTACTGTCACAGTTGTAGAACAGTGAGGAAGTTGTTTGTATTACATAGATGATTCACACTTACTGTGACAGTTGTAGAACAGTGAGGAAGTTGTTTGTATTACATAGATGATTCACACTTACTGTCACAGTTGTAGAACAGTGAGGAAGTTGTTTGTATTACATAGATGATTCACACTTACTGTCACAGTTGTAGAACAGTGAGGAAGTTGTTTGTATTACATAGATGACAGTGTGTGAGGAAGTTGTTTGTATTACATAGATGATTCACACTTACTGTGACAGTAGTAGAACAGTGAGGAAGTTGTTTGTATTACATAGATAATTCACACTTACAGTTGTAGAACAGTGAGGAAGTTGTTTGTATTACATAGATGATTCACACTTACTGTGACAGTTGTAGAACAGTGAGGAAGTTGTTTGTATTACATAGATGATTCACACTTACTGTGACAGTTGTAGAACAGTGAGGAAGTTGTTTGTATTACATAGATGATTCACACTTACTGTCACAGTTGTAGAACAGTGAGGAAGTTGTTTGTATTACATAGATGATTCACACTTACTGTGACAGTTGTAGAACAGTGAGGAAGTTGTTTGTATTACATAGATGATTCACACTTACTGTCACAGTTGTAGAACAGTGAGGAAGTTGTTTGTATTACATAGATGATTCACACTTACTGTCACAGTTGTAGAACAGTGAGGAAGTTGTTTGTATTACATAGATGATTCACACTTACTGTCACAGTTGTAGAACAGTGAGGAAGTTGTTTGTATTACATAGATGATTCACACTTACTGTGACAGTTGTAGAACAGTGAGGAAGTTGTTTGTATTACATAGATGATTCACACTTACTGTGACAGTTGTAGAACAGTGAGGAAGTTGTTTGTATTACATAGATGATTCACACTTACTGTCACAGTTGTAGAACAGTGAGGAAGTTGTTTGTATTACATAGATGATTCACACTTACTGTCACAGTTGTAGAACAGTGAGGAAGTTGTTTGTATTACATAGATGATTCACACTTACTGTCACAGTTGTAGAACAGTGAGGAAGTTGTTTGTATTACATAGATGATTCACACTTACTGTGACAGTTGTAGAACAGTGAGGAAGTTGTTTGTATTACATAGATGATTCACACTTACTGTGACAGTTGTAGAACAGTGAGGAAGTTGTTTGTATTACATAGATGATTCACACTTACTGTGACAGTTGTAGAACAGTGAGGAAGTTGTTTGTATTACATAGATGATTCACACTTACTGTGACAGTTGTAGAACAGTGAGGAAGTTGTTTGTATTACATAGATGATTCACACTTACTGTCACAGTTGTAGAACAGTGAGGAAGTTGTTTGTATTACATAGATGATTCACACTTACTGTGACAGTTGTAGAACAGTGAGGAAGTTGTTTGTATTACATAGATGATTCACACTTACTGTCACAGTTGTAGAACAGTGAGGAAGTTGTTTGTATTACATAGATGATTCACACTTACTGTCACAGTTGTAGAACAGTGAGGAAGTTGTTTGTATTACATAGATGATTCACACTTACTGTGACAGTTGTAGAACAGTGAGGAAGTTGTTTGTATTACATAGATGATTCACACTTACTGTGACAGTTGTAGAACAGTGAGGAAGTTGTTTGTATTACATAGATGATTCACACTTACTGTGACAGTTGTAGAACAGTGAGGAAGTTGTTTGTATTACATAGATGATTCACACTTACTGTGACAGTTGTAGAACAGTGAGGAAGTTGTTTGTATTACATAGATGATTCACACTTACTGTGACAGTTGTAGAACAGTGAGGAAGTTGTTTGTATTACATAGATGATTCACACTTACTGTGACAGTTGTAGAACAGTGAGGAAGTTGTTTGTATTACATAGATGATTCACACTTACTGTCACAGTTGTAGAACAGTGAGGAAGTTGTTTGTATTACATAGATGATTCACACTTACTGTCACAGTTGTAGAACAGTGAGGAAGTTGTTTGTATTACATAGATGATTCACACTTACTGTCACAGTTGTAGAACAGTGAGGAAGTTGTTTGTATTACATAGATGATTCACACTTACTGTGACAGTTGTAGAACAGTGAGGAAGTTGTTTGTATTACATAGATGATTCACACTTACTGTCACAGTTGTAGAACAGTGAGGAAGTTGTTTGTATTACATAGATGATTCACACTTACTGTGACAGTTGTAGAACAGTGAGGAAGTTGTTTGTATTACATAGATGATTCACACTTACTGTCACAGTTGTAGAACAGTGAGGAAGTTGTTTGTATTACATAGATGATTCACACTTACTGTCACAGTTGTAGAACAGTGAGGAAGTTGTTTGTATTACATAGATGATTCACACTTACTGTGACAGTTGTAGAACAGTGAGGAAGTTGTTTGTATTACATAGATGATTCACACTTACTGTCACAGTTGTA
This sequence comes from Tachypleus tridentatus, assembly GCF_004210375.1. NCBI lineage: Eukaryota > Metazoa > Arthropoda > Merostomata > Xiphosura > Limulidae > Tachypleus > Tachypleus tridentatus. The sequence continues at coordinate 28,460 of NW_027467966.1, forward strand.
GAACAGTGAGGAAGTTGTTTGTATTACATAGATGATTCACACTTACTGTGACAGTTGTAGAACAGTGAGGAAGTTGTTTGTATTACATAGATGATTCACACTTACTGTGACAGTTGTAGAACAGTGAGGAAGTTGTTTGTATTACATAGATGATTCACACTTACTGTGACAGTTGTAGAACAGTGAGGAAGTTGTTTGTATTACATAGATGATTCACACTTACTGTCACAGTTGTAGAACAGTGAGGAAGTTGTTTGTATTACATAGATGATTCACACTTACTGTGACAGTTGTAGAACAGTGAGGAAGTTGTTTGTATTACATAGATGATTCACACTTACTGTCACAGTTGTAGAACAGTGAGGAAGTTGTTTGTATTACATAGATGATTCACACTTACTGTCACAGTTGTAGAACAGTGAGGAAGTTGTTTGTATTACATAGATGATTCACACTTACTGTCACAGTTGTAGAACAGTGAGGAAGTTGTTTGTATTACATAGATGATTCACACTTACTGTGACAGTTGTAGAACAGTGAGGAAGTTGTTTGTATTACATAGATGATTCACACTTACTGTGACAGTTGTAGAACAGTGAGGAAGTTGTTTGTATTACATAGATGATTCACACTTACTGTCACAGTTGTAGAACAGTGAGGAAGTTGTTTGTATTACATAGATGATTCACACTTACTGTCACAGTTGTAGAACAGTGAGGAAGTTGTTTGTATTACATAGATGATTCACACTTACTGTGACAGTTGTAGAACAGTGAGGAAGTTGTTTGTATTACATAGATGATTCACACTTACTGTGACAGTTGTAGAACAGTGAGGAAGTTGTTTGTATTACATAGATGATTCACACTTACTGTGACAGTTGTAGAACAGTGAGGAAGTTGTTTGTATTACATAGATGATTCACACTTACTGTCACAGTTGTAGAACAGTGAGGAAGTTGTTTGTATTACATAGATGATTCACACTTACTGTCACAGTTGTAGAACAGTGAGGAAGTTGTTTGTATTACATAGATGATTCACACTTACTGTCACAGTTGTAGAACAGTGAGGAAGTTGTTTGTATTACATAGATGATTCACACTTACTGTCACAGTTGTAGAACAGTGAGGAAGTTGTTTGTATTACATAGATGATTCACACTTACTGTGACAGTTGTAGAACAGTGAGGAAGTTGTTTGTATTACATAGATGATTCACACTTACTGTCACAGTTGTAGAACAGTGAGGAAGTTGTTTGTATTACATAGATGATTCACACTTACTGTCACAGTTGTAGAACAGTGAGGAAGTTGTTTGTATTACATAGATGATTCACACTTACTGTGACAGTTGTAGAACAGTGAGGAAGTTGTTTGTATTACATAGATGATTCACACTTACTGTGACAGTTGTAGAACAGTGAGGAAGTTGTTTGTATTACATAGATGATTCACACTTACTGTGACAGTTGTAGAACAGTGAGGAAGTTGTTTGTATTACATAGATGATTCACACTTACTGTCACAGTTGTAGAACAGTGAGGAAGTTGTTTGTATTACATAGATGATTCACACTTACTGTGACAGTTGTAGAACAGTGAGGAAGTTGTTTGTATTACATAGATGATTCACACTTACTGTCACAGTTGTAGAACAGTGAGGAAGTTGTTTGTATTACATAGATGATTCACACTTACTGTGACAGTTGTAGAACAGTGAGGAAGTTGTTTGTATTACATAGATGATTCACACTTACTGTGACAGTTGTAGAACAGTGAGGAAGTTGTTTGTATTACATAGATGATTCACACTTACTGTGACAGTTGTAGAACAGTGAGGAAGTTGTTTGTATTACATAGATGATTCACACTTACTGTGACAGTTGTAGAACAGTGAGGAAGTTGTTTGTATTACATAGATGATTCACACTTACTGTGACAGTTGTAGAACAGTGAGGAAGTTGTTTGTATTACATAGATGATTCACACTTACTGTCACAGTTGTAGAACAGTGAGGAAGTTGTTTGTATTACATAGATGATTCACACTTACTGTCACAGTTGTAGAACAGTGAGGAAGTTGTTTGTATTACATAGATGATTCACACTTACTGTCACAGTTGTAGAACAGTGAGGAAGTTGTTTGTATTACATAGATGATTCACACTTACTGTCACAGTTGTAGAACAGTGAGGAAGTTGTTTGTATTACATAGATGATTCACACTTACTGTCACAGTTGTAGAACAGTGAGGAAGTTGTTTGTATTACATAGATGATTCACACTTACTGTGACAGTTGTAGAACAGTGAGGAAGTTGTTTGTATTACATAGATGATTCACACTTACTGTGACAGTTGTAGAACAGTGAGGAAGTTGTTTGTATTACATAGATGATTCACACTTACTGTGACAGTTGTAGAACAGTGAGGAAGTTGTTTGTATTACATAGATGATTCACACTTACTGTCACAGTTGTAGAACAGTGAGGAAGTTGTTTGTATTACATAGATGATTCACACTTACTGTCACAGTTGTAGAACAGTGAGGAAGTTGTTTGTATTACATAGATGATTCACACTTACTGTGACAGTTGTAGAACAGTGAGGAAGTTGTTTGTATTACATAGATGATTCACACTTACTGTGACAGTTGTAGAACAGTGAGGAAGTTGTTTGTATTACATAGATGATTCACACTTACTGTGACAGTTGTAGAACAGTGAGGAAGTTGTTTGTATTACATAGATGATTCACACTTACTGTGACAGTTGTAGAACAGTGAGGAAGTTGTTTGTATTACATAGATGATTCACACTTACTGTGACAGTTGTAGAACAGTGAGGAAGTTGTTTGTATTACATAGATGATTCACACTTACTGTCACAGTTGTAGAACAGTGAGGAAGTTGTTTGTATTACATAGATGATTCACACTTACTGTCACAGTTGTAGAACAGTGAGGAAGTTGTTTGTATTACATAGATGATTCACACTTACTGTCACAGTTGTAGAACAGTGAGGAAGTTGTTTGTATTACATAGATGATTCACACTTACTGTCACAGTTGTAGAACAGTGAGGAAGTTGTTTGTATTACATAGATGATTCACACTTACTGTGACAGTTGTAGAACAGTGAGGAAGTTGTTTGTATTACATAGATGATTCACACTTACTGTGACAGTTGTAGAACAGTGAGGAAGTTGTTTGTATTACATAGATGATTCACACTTACTGTGACAGTTGTAGAACAGTGAGGAAGTTGTTTGTATTACATAGATGATTCACACTTACTGTGACAGTTGTAGAACAGTGAGGAAGTTGTTTGTATTACATAGATGATTCACACTTACTGTGACAGTTGTAGAACAGTGAGGAAGTTGTTTGTATTACATAGATGATTCACACTTACTGTGACAGTTGTAGAACAGTGAGGAAGTTGTTTGTATTACATAGATGATTCACACTTACTGTCACAGTTGTAGAACAGTGAGGAAGTTGTTTGTATTACATAGATGATTCACACTTACTGTGACAGTTGTAGAACAGTGAGGAAGTTGTTTGTATTACATAGATGATTCACACTTACTGTCACAGTTGTAGAACAGTGAGGAAGTTGTTTGTATTACATAGATGATTCACACTTACTGTCACAGTTGTAGAACAGTGAGGAAGTTGTTTGTATTACATAGATGATTCACACTTACTGTCACAGTTGTAGAACAGTGAGGAAGTTGTTTGTATTACATAGATGATTCACACTTACTGTGACAGTTGTAGAACAGTGAGGAAGTTGTTTGTATTACATAGATGATTCACACTTACTGTGACAGTTGTAGAACAGTGAGGAAGTTGTTTGTATTACATAGATGATTCACACTTACTGTGACAGTTGTAGAACAGTGAGGAAGTTGTTTGTATTACATAGATGATTCACACTTACTGTCACAGTTGTAGAACAGTGAGGAAGTTGTTTGTATTACATAGATGATTCACACTTACTGTGACAGTTGTAGAACAGTGAGGAAGTTGTTTGTATTACATAGATGATTCACACTTACTGTGACAGTTGTAGAACAGTGAAGTTGTTTGTATTACATAGATGATTCACACTTACTTGACAGTTGTAGAACAGTGAGGAAGTTGTTTGTATTACATAGATGATTCACACTTACTGTCACAGTTGTAGAACAGTGAGGAAGTTGTTTGTATTACATAGATGATTCACACTTACTGTCACAGTTGTAGAACAGTGAGGAAGTTGTTTGTATTACATAGATGATTCACACTTACTGTCACAGTTGTAGAACAGTGAGGAAGTTGTTTGTATTACATAGATGATTCACACTTACTGTGACAGTTGTAGAACAGTGAGGAAGTTGTTTGTATTACATAGATGATTCACACTTACTGTCACAGTTGTAGAACAGTGAGGAAGTTGTTTGTATTACATAGATGATTCACACTTACTGTCACAGTTGTAGAACAGTGAGGAAGTTGTTTGTATTACATAGATGATTCACACTTACTGTCACAGTTGTAGAACAGTGAGGAAGTTGTTTGTATTACATAGATGATTCACACTTACTGTGACAGTTGTAGAACAGTGAGGAAGTTGTTTGTATTACATAGATGATTCACACTTACTGTGACAGTTGTAGAACAGTGAGGAAGTTGTTTGTATTACATAGATGATTCACACTTACTGTGACAGTTGTAGAACAGTGAGGAAGTTGTTTGTATTACATAGATGATTCACACTTACTGTCACAGTTGTAGAACAGTGAGGAAGTTGTTTGTATTACATAGATGATTCACACTTACTGTCACAGTTGTAGAACAGTGAGGAAGTTGTTTGTATTACATAGATGATTCACACTTACTGTCACAGTTGTAGAACAGTGAGGAAGTTGTTTGTATTACATAGATGATTCACACTTACTGTCACAGTTGTAGAACAGTGAGGAAGTTGTTTGTATTACATAGATGATTCACACTTACTGTCACAGTTGTAGAACAGTGAGGAAGTTGTTTGTATTACATAGATGATTCACACTTACTGTGACAGTTGTAGAACAGTGAGGAAGTTGTTTGTATTACATAGATGATTCACACTTACTGTGACAGTTGTAGAACAGTGAGGAAGTTGTTTGTATTACATAGATGATTCACACTTACTGTGACAGTTGTAGAACAGTGAGGAAGTTGTTTGTATTACATAGATGATTCACACTTACTGTGACAGTTGTAGAACAGTGAGGAAGTTGTTTGTATTACATAGATGATTCACACTTACTGTGACAGTTGTAGAACAGTGAGGAAGTTGTTTGTATTACATAGATGATTCACACTTACTGTCACAGTTGTAGAACAGTGAGGAAGTTGTTTGTATTACATAGATGATTCACACTTACTGTGACAGTTGTAGAACAGTGAGGAAGTTGTTTGTATTACATAGATGATTCACACTTACTGTCACAGTTGTAGAACAGTGAGGAAGTTGTTTGTATTACATAGATGATTCACACTTACTGTCACAGTTGTAGAACAGTGAGGAAGTTGTTTGTATTACATAGATGATTCACACTTACTGTGACAGTTGTAGAACAGTGAGGAAGTTGTTTGTATTACATAGATGATTCATCACACTGTGACAGTTGTAGAACAGTGAGGAAGTTGTTTGTATTACATAGATGATTCACACTTACTGTCACAGTTGCAGAACAGTGAGGAAGTTGTTTGTATTACATAGATGATTCACACTTACTGTGACAGTTGTAGAACAGTGAGGAAGTTGTTTGTATTACATAGATGATTCACACTTACTGTCACAGTTGTAGAACAGTGAGGAAGTTGTTTGTATTACATAGATGATTCACACTTACTGTCACAGTTGTAGAACAGTGAGGAAGTTGTTTGTATTACATAGATGATTCACACTTACTGTCAACAGTTGTAGAACAGTGAGGAAGTTGTTTGTATTACATAGATGATTCACACTTACTGTGACAGTTGTAGAACAGTGAGGAAGTTGTTTGTATTACATAGATGATTCACACTTACTGTGACAGTTGTAGAACAGTGAGGAAGTTGTTTGTATTACATAGATGATTCACACTTACTGTGACAGTTGTAGAACAGTGAGGAAGTTGTTTGTATTACATAGATGATTCACACTTACTGTCACAGTTGTAGAACAGTGAGGAAGTTGTTTGTATTACATAGATGATTCACACTTACTCGTCACAGTTGTAGAACAGTGAGGAAGTTGTTTGTATTACATAGATGATTCACACTTACTGTGACAGTTGTAGAACAGTGAGGAAATTTTTTGTATTACATAGATGATTCACACTTACTGTGACAGTAGTAGAACAGTGAGGAAGTTGTTTGTATTACATAGATAATTCACACTTACAGTTGTAGAACAGTGAGGAAGTTGTTTGTATTACATAGATGATTCACACACTTACTGTCACAGTTGTAGAACAGTGAGGAAGTTGTTTGTATTACATAGATGATTCACACTTACTGTCACAGTTGTAGAACAGTGAGGAAGTTGTTTGTATTACATAGATGATTTCACACTTACTGTGACAGTTGTAGAACAGTGAGGAAGTTGTTTGTATTACATAGATTATTCACACTTACTATGACAGTTGTAGAACAGGGAGGAAGTTGTTTGAATTACATAGATGATTCACACTTACTGTCACAGTTGTAGAACAGTGAGGAAGTTGTTTGTATTACATAGATGATTCACACTTACTGTGACAGTTGTAGAACAGTGAGGAAGTTGTTTGTATTACATAGATGATTCATTACCCTTACTGTCACAGTTGTAGAACAGTGAGGAAGTTGTTTGTATTATATAGATGATTCACACTTACTGTGACAGTTGTAGAACAGTGAGG
>NW_027467967.1:0-14240 GCF_004210375.1 Tachypleus tridentatus
GTTATTTAGATAAATACACTGGTTAACAGTCAAAACAAAAAAAGGTAATGAAGAAGAGAGTTAGTGGTTATTTAGATAAATACACTGGTTAACAGTCAAAAACAAAAAGGTAATGAAGAAGAGAGTTAGTGGTTATTTAGATAAATACACTGGTTAACAGTCAAAAAACAAAAAAGGTAATGAAGAAGAGAGTTAGTGGTTATTTAGATAAATACACTGGTTAACAGTCAAAAACAAAAAAGGTAATGAAGAAGAGAGTTAGTGGTTATTTAGATAAATACACTGGTTAACAGTCAAAAACAAAAAGGTAATGAAGAAGAGAGTTAGTGGTTATTTAGATAAATACACTGGTTAACAGTCAAAACAAAAAAAGGTAATGAAGAAGAGAGTTAGTGGTTATTTAGATAAATACACTGGTTAACAGTCAAAACAAAAAAGGTAATGAAGAAGAGAGTTAGTGGTTATTTAGATAAATACACTGGTTAACAGTCAAAACAAAAAAAGGTAATGAAGAAGAGAGTTAGTGGTTATTTAGATAAATACACTGGTTAACAGTCAAAAAACAAAAAAAAGGTAATGAAGAAGAGAGTTAGTGGTTATTTAGATAAATACACTGGTTAACAGTCAAAAAACAAAAAGGTAATGAAGAAGAGAGTTAGTGGTTATTTAGATAAATACACTGGTTAACAGTCAAAACAAAAAAGGTAATGAAGAGAGTTAGTGGTTATTTAGATAAATACACTGGTTAACAGTCAAAAAACAAAAAAGGTAATGAAGAAGAGAGTTAGTGGTTATTTAGATAAATACACTGGTTAACAGTCAAAAAAACAAAAAAGGTAATGAAGAAGAGAGTTAGTGGTTATTTAGATAAATACACTGGTTAACAGTCAAAAACAAAAAGGTAATGAGAGTTAGTGGTTATTTAGATAAATACACTGGTTAACAGTCAAAAAACAAAAAAGGTAATGAAGAAGAGAGTTAGTGGTTATTTAGATAAATACACTGGTTAACAGTCAAAAACAAAAAAAGGTAATGAAGAAGAGAGTTAGTGGTTATTTAGATAAATACACTGGTTAACAGTCAAAACAAAAAAAGGTAATGAAGAAGAGAGTTAGTGGTTATTTAGATAAATACACTGGTTAACAGTCAAAAACAAAAAAGGTAATGAAGAAGAGAGTTAGTGGTTATTTAGATAAATACACTGGTTAACAGTCAAAAAACAAAAAAAGGTAAAATGAAGACGAGAGTTAGTGGTTATTTAGATAAATACACTGGTTAACAGTCAAAAACAAAAAAAGGTAATGAAGAAGAGAGTTAGTGGTTATTTAGATAAATACACTGGTTAACAGTCAAAAACAAAAAAAGGTAATGAAAAAGAGAGTTAGTGGTTATTTAGATAAATACATCTGGTTAACAGTCAAAAAAACAAAAAGGTAATGAAGAAGAGAGTTAGTGGTTATTTAGATAAATACACTGGTTAACAGTCAAAACCAAAAAAAGGTAATGAAGAAGAGAGTTCAAAAAAAGATAATGAAGAAGAGAGTTAGTGGTTATTCAGATAAATACACTGGTTAACAGTCAAAACAAAAAAAAGGTAATGAAGAAGAGAGTTAGTGGTTATTTAGATAAATACACTGGTTAACAAAATAAAAACAAAAAAGGTAATGAAGAAGAGAGTTAGTGGTTATTTAGATAAATACACTGGTTAACAGTCAAAAAACAAAAAAGGTAATGAAGAAGAGAGTTAGTGGTTATTTAGATAAATACACTGGTTAACAGTCAAAAAAAAAAAAGGTAATGAAGAAGAGAGTTAGTGGTTATTTAGATAAATACAATGGTTAACAGTCAAAAAACAAAAGGTAATGAAAAAGAGTTAGTGGTTATTTAGATAAATACACTGGTTAACAGTCAAAAAACAAAAAGGTAATGAAGAAGAGAGTTAGTGGTTATTTAGATAAATACACTGGTTAACAGTCAAAAAACAAAAAAGGTAATGTGAAGAAGAGAGTTAGTGGTTATTTAGATAAATACACTGGTTAACAGTCAAAACAAAAAGGTAATGAAGAAGAGAGTTAGTGGTTATTTAGATAAATACACTGGTTAACAGTCAAAACAAAAAAAAGGTAATGAAGAAGAGAGTTAGTGGTTATTTAGATAAATACACTGGTTAACAGTCAAAAAAAAAAAAGGTAATGAATGAAAGAGAGTTAGTGGTTATTTAGATAAATACACTGGTTAACACAAAAATAAAAGGTAATGAAGAAGAGAGTTAGTGGTTATTTAGATAAACATACACTGGTTAACAGTCAAAACAAAAAAAAGGTAATGAAGAAGAGAGTTAGTGGTTATTTAGATAAATACACTGGTTAACAGTCAAAACAAAAAAAGGTAATGAAGAAGAGAGTTAGTGGTTATTTAGATAAATACAACTGGTTAACAGTCAAAAAAACAAAAGGTAATGAAGAAGAGAGTTTAGTTGGTTATTTAGGATAAACAACACTGGTTAACAGTCAACAAACAAAAAAGGTAATGAAGAAGAGAGTTAGTGGTTATTTAGATAAATACACACTGGTTAACAGTCAAAACAAAAAAAGTTACGTGAAAAGAGAGCTTGTTATGGTCATTTAGATAAATACACTGGTTAATAAAATAAAACAAAAAGGTAATGAAGAAGAGAGAGTTGTGGTTATTTAGATAAATACACTGGTTAACAGTCAAAAAACAAAAGGTAATGAAGAAGAGAGTTAGTGGTTATTTAGATAAATACACTGGTTAACAGTCAAAAACAAAAAAAGGTAATGAAGAAGAGAGTTAGTGGTTATTTAGATAAATACACTGGTTAACAGTCAAAACAAAAATGAAGAAGAGGTAGTGAAGAAGAGAGTTAGGTGGTTATTTAGGATAAAGAGACACTGGTTAACAGTCAATAACTGGTTAACAAAAAAAAAAAGGTAAATGAAGAAGAGAGTTAGTGGTTATTTAGATAAATACACTGGTTAACAGTCAAAAAACAAAAAAAGGTAATGAAGAAGAGAGTTAGTGGTTATTTAGATAAATACACTGGTTAACAGTCAAAACAAAACAAAGGTAATGAATGAAGAGAGTTAGTGGTTATTTAGATAAATACACCGGCTTAACAGTCAAAACAAAAAAAAGGTACAAATGAAGAAGAGAGTTAGTGGTTATTTAGATAAATACACTGGTTAACAGTCAAAACAAAAAAAAAGGTAATGAAGAAGAGAGTTAGTGGTTATTTAGATAAATACACTGGTTAACAAAGTCAAAACAAAAAAAGGTAATGAAGAAAGAGAGTTAGTGGTTATTTAGATAAATACACTGGTTAACAGTCAAAAACAAAAGGTAATGAAGAAGAAAGTTAGTGGTTATTTAGATAAATACACTGGTTAACAGTCAAAAAACAAAAAAAGGTAATGAAGAAGAGAGTTAGTGGTTATTTAGATAAATACACTGGTTAACAGTCAAAAACAAAAAAGGTAATGAAGAAGAGAGTTAGTGGTTATTTAGATAAATACACCTGGTTAACAGTCAAAAACAAAAAAAAGGTAATGAAGAAGAGAGTTAGTGGTTATTTAGATAAATACACTTGGTTAACAGTCAAAAAAACAAAAAGGTAATGAAGAAGAGAGTTAGTGGTTATTTAGATAAATACACTGGTTAACAGTCAAAAACAAAAAGGTAATGAAGAAGAGAGTTAGTGGTTACTTAGATAATACACTGGTTAACAGTCAAAACCAAAAAAAAGGCAATGAAGAAGAGAGTTAGTGGTTATTTAGATAAATACACTGGTTAACAGTCAAAAAACGAAGAAAAAGATAAATACACTGGTAATGAAGAAGAGAGTTAGTGGTTATTTAGATAAATACACTGGTTAACAGTCAAAAAAAAAAAAAAGGTAATGAAGAAGAGAGTTAGTGGTTATTTAGATAAATACACTGGTTAACAGTCAAAACAAAAAAGGTAATGAAGAAGAGAGTTAGTGGTTATTTAGATAAATACACTGGTTAACAGTCAAAACCAAAAAAAGTAAGGTAATGAAGAAGAGAGTTAGTGGCTATTTAGATAAATACACTGGTTAACAGTCAAAAAAACAAAAAAGGTAATGAAGAAGAGAGTTAGTGGTTATTTAGATAAATACACTGGTTAACAGTCAAAAACAAAAAAGGTAATGAAGAAGAGAGTTAGTGGTTATTTAGATAAATACACTGGTTAACAGTCAAAAAACAAAAAAAAGGTAATGAAGAAGAGAGTTAGTGGTTATTTAGATAAATACACTGGTTAACAGTCAAAACAAAATGGTAATGAAAAAGAGAGTTAGTGGTTATTTAGATAAATACACTTGGTTAACAGTCAAAAACAAAAAGGTAATGAAGAAGAGAGTTAGTGGTTATTTAGATAAATACACTGGTTAACAGTCAAAACAAAATTTAGATAAAAAGGTAATGAAAGGTAAGAGAGTTAGTGGTTATTTAGATAAATACACTGGTTAACAGTCAAAAAAAAAGGTAATGAAGAAGAGAGTTAGTGGTTATTTAGATAAATACACTGGTTAACAGTCAAAACAAAAAAAAGCAAATGAAGAAGAGAGTTAGTGGTTATTTAGATAAATACACTGGTTAACAGTCAAAACAAAGTGCCAAAATGAAGAAGAGAGTTAGTGGTTATTTAGATAAATACACTGGTTAACAGTCAAAAAACAAAAAAGGTAATGAAGAAGAGAGTTAGTGGTTATTTAGATAAATACACTGGTTAACAGTCAAAACCAAACAAGGTAATGAATTGAAGAGAGTTATGGTTATTTAGATAAATACACTGGTTAACAGTCAAAAAAAAAAAAAGGTAATGAAGAAGAGAGTTAGTGGTTATTTAGATAAAACACTGGTTAACAGTCAAAAACAAAAAGGTAATGAAGAAGAGAGTTTGTGGTTATTTAGATAAATACACTGGTTAACAGTCAAAAACAAAAAAAGGTAATGAAGAAGAGAGTTAGTGGTTATTTAGATAAATACACTGGTTAACAGTCAAAACAAAAAAAGGTAATGAAGAAGAGAGTTAGTGGTTATTTAGATAAATACACTGGTTAACAGTCAAAAACAAAAAAAGGTAATGAAAAAGAGAGTTAGTGGTTATTTAGATAAATACACTGGTTAACAGTCAAAAACAAAAAGGTAATGAAGAAGAGAGTTAGTGGTTATTTAGATAAATACACTGGTTAACAGTCAAAAACAAAAAAGGTAATGAAGAAGAAAGTTAGTGGTTATTTAGATAAATACACTGGTTAACAGTCAAAAACAAAAGGTAATGAAGAAGAGAGTTAGTGGTTATTTAGATAAATACACTGGTTAACAGTCAAAAAACAAAAAAAAGGTAATGAAGAAGAGAGTTAGTGGTTATTTAGATAAATACACTGGTTAACAGTCAAAACATAAAAAGGTTAATGAAGAAGAGAGTTAGTGGTTATTTAGATAAATACACTGGTTAACAGTCAAAAACCAAAAGGTAGATAAATCACAACTGGTTAAAGAAGAGAGTTAGTGGTTATTTAGATAAATACACTGGTTAACAGTCAAAACAAAAAAGGTAATGAAGAAGAGAGTTAGTGGTTATTTAGATAAATACACTGGTTAACAGTCAAAAACAAAAAGGTAATGAAGAAGAAAGTTAGTGGTTATTTAGATAAATACACTGGTTAACAGTCAAAAAACAAAAAAGGTAATGAAGAAGAGAGTTAGTGGTTATTTAGATAAATACACTGGTTAACAGTCAAAACAAAAAAGGTAATGAAGAAGAGAGTTAGTGGTTATTTAGATAAATACACTGGTTAACAGTCAAAAAACAAAAAAGGTAATGAAGAAGAGACTTAGTGGTTATTTAGATAAATACACTGGTTAACAGAAACAAAACCAAAAGGTAATGAAGAAGAGATAGTGGTTATTTAGATAAACAACACTGGTTAACAGTCAAAACAAAAAAGGTAATGAAGAAGAATGAAGAAGAGAGTTAGTGGTTAGTTTAGATAACACTACACTGGTTAACAGTCAAACCAAAAAAAAAGGTAATGAAAAAGAGAGTTAGTGGTTATTTAGATAAATACACTGGTTAACAGTCAAAAACAAAAAAGGTAATGAAGAAGAGAGTTAGTGGTTATTTAGATAAATACACTGGTTAACAGTCAAAAACAAAAAAAAAAGGTAATGAAAAAGAGAGTTAGTGGTTATTTAGATAAAATACACTGGTTAACAGTCAAAACAAAAAAAGGTAATGAAGAAGAGAGTTAGTGGTTATTTAGATAAATACACTGGTTAACAGTCAAAAAACAAAAGGTAATGAAGAAGAGAGTTAGTGGTTATTTAGATAAATACACTGGTTAACAGTCAAAAAAACAAAAAGGTAATGAAGAAGAGAGAGTTAGTGGTTATTTAGATAAATACACTGGTTAACAGTCAAAAAACAAAAAAGGTAATGAAAAAAGAGTTAGTGGTTATTTAGATAAATACACTGGTTAACAGTCAAAAACAAAAAGGTAATGAAGAAGAGAGTTAGTGGTTATTTAGATAAATACACTGGTTAACAGTCAAAAACAAAAAGGTAATGAAGAAGAGAGTTAGTGGTTATTTAGATAAATACACTGGTTAACAGTCAAAACCAAAAAAGGTAATGAAGAAGAGAGTTAGTGGTTATTTAGATAAATACACTGGTTAACAGTCAAAAACAAAAAAAGGTAATGAAGAAGAGAGTTAGTGGTTATTTAGATAAATACACTGGTTAACAGTCAAAAAAAAAAAAGGTAATGAAGAAGAGAGTTAGTGGTTATTTAGATAAATACACTGGTTAACAGTCAAAAAAACAAAAAAGGTAATGAAGAAGAGAGTTAGTGGTTATTTAGATAAATACACTGGTTAACAGTCAAAACAAAAAAAAGGTAATGAAGAAGAGAGTTAGTGGTTATTTAGATAAATACACTGGTTAACAGTCAAAACGAAAAAATGAAGGTAATGATAAATAACTGGTTAAAGAGAGTTAGTGAGTTAGTGGTTATTTAGATAAATACACTGGTTAACAGTCAAAAAACAAAATGTAATGAAGAAGAGAGTTAGTGGTTATTTAGATAAATACACTGGTTAACAGTCAAAACAAAAAAGGTAATGAAGAAGAGAGTTAGTGGTTATTTAGATAAATACACTGGTTAACAGTCAAAACAAAAAAAAGGTAATGAAGAAGAGAGTTAGTGGTTATTTAGATAAATAACACTGGTTAACAGTCAAAACAAAAAAGGTAATGAAGAAGAGAGTTAGTGGTTATTTAGATAAATACACTGGTTAACAGTCAAAAACAAAAAGGTAATGAAGAAGAGAGTTAGTGGTTATTTAGATAAATACACTGGTTAACAGTCAAAACAAAAAGGTAATGAAGAAGAGAGTTAGTGGTTATTTAGATAAATACACTGGTTAACAGTCAAAAAACAAAAAAGGTAATGAAGAAGAGAGTTAGTGGTTATTTAGATAAATACACTGGTTAACAGTCAAAAACAAAAAGGTAATGAAGAAGAGAGTTAGTGGTTATTTAGATAAATACACTGGTTAACAGTCAAAAAACAAAAAAAAAGGTAATGAAGAAGAGAGTTAGTGGTTATTTAGATAAATACACTGGTTAACAGTCAAAAACAAAAAAAAGGTAATGAAGAAGAAGAGTTAGTGGTTATTTAGATAAATACACTGGTTAACAGTCAAAAACACAAAATAAAGGTAATGAAAAAGAGAGTTAGTGGTTATTTAGATAAATACACTGGTTAACAGTCAAAAACAAAAAAGGTAATGAAGAAGAGAGTTAGTGGTTATTTAGATAAATACACTGGTTAACAGTCAAAACAAAAAAGGTAATGAAGAAGAGAGTTAGTGGTTATTTAGATAAATACACTGGTTAACAGTCAAAACAAAAAAAAGGTAATGAAGAAGAGAGTTAGTAGATTATACACTGTTAAGATAAATACACTGGTTAACAGTCAGTGGTTTAAAAAAACTGGTTAAAAAAAGGTAAAGGTAATGAAGAAGAGAGTTAGTGGTTATTTAGATAAATACACTGGTTAACAGTCAAAAACAAAAAGGTAATGAAGAAGAGAGTTTGTGGTTATTTAGATAAATACACTGGTTAACAGTCAAAACCAAAAAAAAGGTAATGAAGAAGAGAGTTAGTGGTTATTTAGATAAATACACTGGTTAACAGTCAAAAACAAAAAAGGTAATGAAGAAGAGAGTTAGTGGTTATTTAGATAAATACACTGGTTAACAGTCAAAACCAAAAAAAGGTAATGAAGAAGAGAGTTAGTGGTTATTTAGATAAATACACTGGTTAACAGTCAAAAACAAAAAAGGTAATGAAGAAGAGAGTTAGTGGTTATTTAGATAAATACACCGGTTAACAGTCAAAAAACAAAAAAGGTAATGAAGAAGAGAGTTAGTGGTTATTTAGATAAATACACTGGTTAACAGTCAAAAACAAAAAGGTAATGAAGAAGAGAGTTAGTGGTTATTTAGATAAATACACTGGTTAACAGTCAAAAACAAAAAAAGGTAATGAAGAAGAAAGTTAGTGGTTATTTAGATAAATACACTGGTTAACAGTCAAAACAAAAAAGGTAATGAAGAAGAGAGTTAGTGGCTATATTTAGATAAATACACTGGTTAACAGTCAAAAAACAAAAAAGGTAATGAAGAAGAGAGTTAGTGGTTATTTAGATAAATACACTGGTTAACAGTCAAAAAACAAAAAAGGTAATGAAAAAGAGAGTTAGTGGTTATTTAGATAAATACACTGGTTAACAGTCAAAAAACAAAAAAGTTGTAATGAAGAAGAGAGTTAGTGGTTATTTAGATAAAACACACTGGTTAACAGCCAAAAAAAAAAAGGTAATGAAGAAGAGAGTTAGTGGTTATTTAGATAAATACACTGGTTAACAGTCAAAACAAAAAAAGGTAATGAAGAAGAGAGTTAGTGGTTATTTAGATAAATACACTGGTTAACAGTCAAAAAACAAAAAGGTAATGAAAGAAGAGAGTTAGTGGTTATTTAGATAAATACACTGGTTAACAGTCAAAAACAAAAAGGTAATGAAGAGAGTTAGTGGTTATTTAGATAAATACACTGGTTAACAGTCAAAAACAAAAAAAGGTAATGAAGAAGAGAGTTAGTGGTTATTTAGATAAATACACTGGTTAACAGTCAAAACCAAAAAAAAAGGTAATGAAGAAGAGAGTTAGTGGTTATTTAGATAAATACACTGGTTAACAGTCAAAAAACAAAAAAGGTAATGAAGAAGAGAGTTAGTGGTTATTTAGATAAATACACTGGTTAACAGTCAAAAAACAAAAAGGTAATGAAGAAGAGAGTTTGTGGTTATTTAGATAAATACACTGGTTAACAGTCAAAAACAAAAAAGGTAATGAAGAAGAGAGTTAGTGGTTATTTAGATAAATACACTGGTTAACAGTCAAAAACAAAAAGGTAATGAAGAAGAGAGTTAGTGGTTATTTAGATAAATACACTGGTTAACAGTCAAAAACAAAAAGGTAATGAAGAAGAGAGTTTATGGTTATTTAGATAAATACACTGGTTAACAGTCAAAACCAAAAAAAGGTAATGAAGAAGAGAGTTAGTGGTTATTTAGATAAATACACTGGTTAACAGTCAAAAACAAAAAAAGGTAATGAAGAAGAGAGTTAGTGGTTATTTAGATAAATACACTGGTTAACAGTCAAAACCAAAAAAAGGTAATGAAGAAGAAGAGTTAGTGGTTATTTAGATAAATACACTGGTTAACAGTCAAAACAAAAAAGGTAATGAAGAAGAGAGTTAGTGGTTATTTAGATAAATACACTGGTTAACAGTCAAAAAAAAAAGGTAATGAAGAAGAGAGTTAGTGGTTATTCAGATAAATACACTGGTTAACAGTCAAAAACAAAAAGGTAATGAAGAAGAGAGTTAGTGGTTATTTAGATAAATACACTGGTTAACAGTCAAAAACAAAAAAAGGTAATGAAGAAGAGAGTTAGTGGTTATTTAGATAAATACACTGGTTAACAGTCAAAAACAAAAAAGGTAATGAAGAAGAGAGTTAGTGGTTATTTAGATAAATACACTGGTTAACAGCCAAAACAAAAAAGGTAATGAAGAAGAGAGTTAGTGGTTATTTAGATAAATACACTGGTTAACAGTCAAAACAAAAAAGGTAATGAAAAGAGAGTTAGTGGTTATTTAGATAAATACACTGGTTAACAGTCAAAAAACAAAAAAGGCGAAAGAAGAGAGTTAGTGGTTATTTAGATAAATACACTGGTTAACAGTCAAAACACAAAAAAGGTAATGAAGAAGAGAGTTAGTGGTTATTTAGATAAATACACTGGTTAACAGTCAAAACCAAAACAAAAAAGGTAATGAAGAAGAGAGTTAGTGGTTATTTAGATAAATACACTGGTTAACAGTCAAAAAAAACAAAAAGGTAATGAAGAAGAGAGTTAGTGGTTATTTAGATAAATACACTGGTTAACAGACAAAACAAAAAAGGTAATGAAGAAGAGAGTTAGTGGTTATTTAGATAAATACACTGGTTAACAGTCAAAAACAAAAAAGGTAATGAAGAAGAGAGTTAGTGGTTATTTAGATAAATACACTGGTTAACAGTCAAAACAAAAAAAGGTATGAAGAAGAGAGTTAGTGGTTATTTAGATAAATACACTGGTTAACAGTCAAAAAAAAAGGTAATGAAGAAGAGAGTTAGTGGTTATTTAGATAAATACACTGGTTAACAGTCAAAAAAAAGGTAATGAAGAAGAGAGTTAGTGGTTATTTAGATAAATACACTGGTTAACAGTCAAAACAAAAAAAGGTAATGAAGAAGAGAGTTAGTGGTTATTTAGATAAATACACTGGTTAACAGTCAAAAAAACAAAAAAGGTAATGAAGAAGAGAGTTAGTGGTTATTTAGATAAATACACTGGTTAACAGTCAAAAACAAAAAAAAGGTAATGAAGAAGAGAGTTAGTGGTTATTTAGATAAATACACTGGTTAACAGTCAAAAACAAAAAGGTAATGAAGAAGAGAGTTAGTGGTTATTTAGATAAATACACTGGTTAACAGTCAAAACCAAAAAAGGTAATGAAGAAGAGAGTTAGTGGTTATTTAGATAAATACACTGGTTAACAGTCAAAAAACAAAAAAAAAGGTAATGAAGAAGAGAGTTAGTGGTTATTTAGATAAATACACTCGGTTAACAGTCAAAACAAAAGGTAATGAAGAAGAGAGTTAGTGGTTATTTAGATGTAAATACACTGGTTAACAGTCAAAACCAAAAAAAGGTAATGAAGAAGAGAGTTAGTGGTTATTTAGATAAATACACTGGTTAACAGTCAAAACAAAAAAAAGGTAATGAAGAAGAGAGTTAGTGGTTATTTAGATAAATACACTGGTTAACAGTCAAAACCAAAAAAGATAATGAAGAAGAGAGTTAGTGGTTATTTAGATAAATACACTGGTTAACAGTCAAAAAACAAAAAGGTAATGAAGAAGAGAGTTAGTGGTTATTTAGATAAATACACTGGTTAACAGTCAAAACAAAAAAAGGTAATGAAGAAGAGAGTTAGTGGTTATTTAGATAAATACACTGGTTAACAGTCAACAAACACAAAAGGTAATTGAAGAAGAGAGTTAGTGGTTATTTGATAAATACACTGGTTAACAGTCAAAAAACAAAAAAGGTAATGAAGAAGAGAGTTAGTGGTTATTTAGATAAATACACCGGTTAACAGTCAAAACAAAAAAAAGGTAATGAAGAAGAGAGTTAGTGGTTATTTAGATAAATACACTGGTTAACAGTCAAAAACAAAAAAAAGGTAATGAAGAAGAGAGTTAGTGGTTATTTAGATAAATACACTGGTTAACAGTCAAAAAACAAAAAAGGTAATGAAGAAGAGAGTTAGTGGTTATTTAGATAAATACACTGGTTAACAGTCAAAAAAACAAAAAGGTAATGAAGAAGAAAGTTAGTGGTTATTTAGATAAATACACTGGTTAACAGTCATCAAAACAAAAAAAGGTAATGAAGAAGAGAGTTAGTGGTTATTTAGATAAATACACTGGTTAACAGTCAAAAAAACAAAAAGGTAATGAAGAAGAGAGTTAGTGGTTATTTAGATAAATACACTGGTTAACAGTCAAAACAAAAAAGGCAAATGAAGAAGAGAGTTAGTGGTTATTTAGATAAACAGTTAACAAAGTCAAAAACAAAAGGTAATGAAGAAGAGAGTTAGTGGTTATTTAGATAAATACACTGGTTAACAGTCAAAACAAAAAAGGTAATGAAGAAGAGAGTTAGTGGTTATTTAGATAAATACACTGGTTAACAGTCAAAAACAAAAAAGGTAATGAAGAAGAGAGTTAGTGGTTATTTAGATAAATACACTGGTTAACAGTCAAAACAAAAAAAGGTAATGAAGAAGAGAGTTAGTGGTTATTTAGATAAATACACTGGTTAACAGTCAAAAAACAAAAAAGGTAATGAAGAGAGAGAGTTAGTGGTTATTTAGATAAATACACTGGTTAACAGTCAAAAAAACAAAAGGTAATGAAGAAGAGAGTTAGTGGTTATTTAGATAAATACACTGGTTAACAGTCAAAAACAAAAAGGTAATGAAGAAGAGAGTTAGTGGTTATTTAGATAAATACACTGGTTAACAGTCAAAAACAAAAAGGTAATGAAGAAGAGAGTTAGTGGTTATTTAGATAAATACACTGGTTAACAGTCACAAACAAAAAAAGGTAATGAAAAAGAGAGTTAGTGGTTATTTAGATAAATACACTGGTTAACAGTCAAAAACAAAAAGGTAATGAAGAAGAAAGTTAGTGGTTATTTAGATAAATACACTGGTTAACAGCCAAAAACAAAAAAGGTAATGAAGAAGAGAGTTAGTGGTTATTCAGATAAATACACTGGTTAACAGTCAAAAACAAAAAAGGTAATGAAGAAGAGAGTTAGTGGTTATTTAGATAAATACACTGGTTAACAGTCAAAAACAAAAAAGGTAATGAAGAAGAGAGTTAGTGGTTATTTAGATAAATACACTGGTTAACAGTCAAAACAAAAAAAGGTAATGAAGAAGAGAGTTAGTGGTTATTTAGATAAATACACTGGTTAACAGTCAAAAAACAAAAAAGGTAATGAAGAAGAGAGTTAGTGGTTATTTAGATAAATACACTGGTTAACAGTCAAAAAACAAAAAAGGTAATGAAGAAGAGAGTTAGTGGTTATTTAGATAAATACACTGGTTAACAGTCAAAAACAAAAAAGGTAATGAAAAAGAGTTAGTGGTTATTTAGATAAATACACTGGTTAACAGTCAAAAACAAAAAAAAGGTAATGAAAAAGAGAGTTAGTGGTTATTTAGATAAATACACTGGTTAACAGTCAAAAACAAAAAAGGTAATGAAGAAGAGAGTTAGTGGTTATTTAGATAAATACACTGGTTAACAGTCAAAACAAAAAAAGGTAATGAAGAAGAGAGTTAGTGGTTATTTAGATAAATACACTGGTTAACAGTCAAAAAACAAAAGGTAATGAAGAAGAGAGTTAGTGGTTATTTAGATAAATACACTGGTTAACAGTCAAAAAAAAAAAAGGTAATGAAGAAGAGAGTTAGTGGTTATTTAGATAAATACACTGGTTAACAGTCAAAACAACAAAAAAGGTAATGAAGAAGAGAGTTAGTGGTTATTTAGATAAATACACTGGTTAACAGTCAAAAAACAAAAAAAGGTAATGAAGAAGAGAGTTAGTGGTTATTTAGATAAATACACTGGTTAACAGTCAAAAAAAAAAAGGTAATGAAGAAGAGAGTTAGTGGTTATTTAGATAAATACACTGGTTAACAGTCAAAACAAAAAAGGTAATGAAGAAGAGAGTTAGTGGTTATTTAGATAAATACACTGGTTAACAGTCAAAAAACAAAAAGGTAATGAAGAAGAGAGTTAGTGGTTATTTAGATAAATACACTGGTTAACAGTCAAAACCAAAAAAAAGGTAATGAAGAAGAGAGTTAGTGGTTATTTAGATAAACACACTGGTTAACAGTCAAAACAAAAAAAAGGTAATGAAGAAGAGAGTTAGTGGTTATTTAGATAAATACACTGGTTAACAGTCAAAAAACAAAATGGTAATGAAGAAAGAGAGTTA
>NC_012574.1:0-15008 GCF_004210375.1 Tachypleus tridentatus
GGTAAAGTGCCTGATTAAAGGATTATTTTGATAGAATAAATTAAGTAATTTTATATTACCTTTACCTAATTTTAATGGTCTGATCCATCCCTTTTGAAATCAAAATTCAATGTGCCTTTACACTAAAAATTAAAAAGTAAGCTAAATAAGCTATTGGGCTCATAACCCATTGATAGAAGTCATAATCTTCTCTTTTTTAATTATAATTTCCTATACAAATAATTTATTCTTCTTAGTTATACTTTTAGGATCCTTTATTACAATAAGATCATCCTCTTGATTCATAGCTTGAATTGGGATAGAAATTAATTTAATAGGATTTATTCCTTTAATTTCTTCTCATTCTAATAAACGTTGTTCAGAAGCTTCAATAAAATACTTTTTTATTCAATCAATTGCTTCCTCAATCTTTTTATTTTCTTTTCTTTTATCATCTTCTTTCTTTTCTATTATTCAATCTATTTCAATAACTCCATGAATAATCTCATCAATTATACTTTTATCATTAAGAGTTAAATTAGGAGCCTCTCCTTTTCATATATGGCTTCCAACAGTCTCAGAAGGGTTATCATGATTTAATTGTTTTATTTTAATAACCTGACAAAAAATTGCTCCTTTATCTATAATTTCACTTATTAACCAAAAATCCTTCATAATTTTAATAATTATTTATATATCTGCAATTAGAGGTTCTATTGGAGGACTTAATCAAACATCATTACGAAAAATTATAGCCTTTTCATCAATTTCCCATATAGCATGAATCCTAGCTTCTATACTTTTTTCAAAAACATTATGAATTTTATACTTACTAATCTATTCTATTTTAATTTTTTCTATTATTTATAATTTCCTTTTTTTAAATATATTTCATATTAATCAAATTTTTACAAATCAAAATAAAAATTTTAATATATTCATTATTACTAATTTTCTTTCTTTAGGGGGTTTACCACCTTTCTTTGGTTTTTTGCCAAAATGACTAATTATTACTCAATTAATCCAAAATAATATAATATTTATAATCTCCATTCTTATTTTATCTACCCTTATCAACTTATATTTTTATACTCGAATTTCATATTCATCAATTCTAATATATAATAATAATAATAAATGAATAAAAATAAAAAAATCTGTTCCTTTAACTCATTCAATTATATCAATAATCTCTCTTTTCGGATTAATTTTAATATCAATTTCATTTTCAATATTATAAGATTTTAAGTTATCATAAACTAGTAACCTTCAAAGTTACAAAAAAAAGTTAAACCTTTTATATCTTATAAACTTCAATACTATAAGTATATCTTTAAATTTGCAATTTAAAATTTTTATAAACTATAAAGTCTGATAAAGAGAATATTTTCTATATATAGATTTACAATCTACCGCCTATTTTCAGCCACTTTACCGCGATGATTTTACTCAACAAATCACAAAGACATTGGGACAATATATTTAATTTTTGGTATCTGAGCTGCTATAGTTGGAACTGCCCTCAGAATTTTAATTCGAGCTGAACTTGGCCAACCAGGCTCACTAATTGGAGATGATCAAATTTATAATGTAATTGTAACAGCCCACGCATTTGTTATAATTTTTTTTATAGTAATACCAGTAATAATTGGAGGTTTTGGTAACTGACTAACCCCATTAATATTAGGAGCTCCAGATATAGCTTTCCCTCGTTTAAATAATATAAGATTTTGATTACTTCCTCCATCTTTTCTTCTTCTTCTTAGTTCAGCTGCAGTAGAAAGAGGGGCAGGAACAGGATGAACAGTTTATCCTCCTTTAGCCTCAAATATTGCTCATGCAGGAAGATCAGTTGATTTAACAATTTTCTCTTTACATTTAGCAGGAATCTCCTCAATTTTGGGAGCTATTAATTTCATTACAACAATCATTAATATACGAACATCAGGAATAGTTCTAGAACGTATACCTTTATTTGTATGATCTGTTAAAATTACAGCTATTCTTCTTCTTCTTTCCTTACCTGTTTTAGCAGGAGCAATTACAATACTCTTAACAGATCGAAACTTTAATACATCCTTCTTCGATCCCGCAGGAGGTGGTGATCCAGTTTTATATCAACATTTATTTTGATTCTTTGGCCACCCTGAAGTTTATATTTTAATTCTCCCAGGATTTGGAATAATTTCTCATATTATTAGCCACCAAACAGGAAAAAAAGAACCTTTTGGAACTCTAGGAATAATTTACGCTATATTAGCCATTGGAATTTTAGGATTTATAGTTTGAGCTCATCATATATTTACAGTAGGCATAGATGTTGATACACGAGCTTACTTTACTGCAGCTACTATAATTATCGCTGTTCCAACCGGTATTAAAATTTTTAGATGACTAGCTACTTTACATGGCTCTCAAATCTCTTATGAACCTCCTTTATTATGAGCCTTAGGATTTGTATTTCTATTTACTATTGGAGGATTAACAGGTGTTGTCCTAGCAAACTCTTCCATTGACATTATTCTTCATGACACATATTACGTTGTAGCACATTTTCATTACGTTTTATCAATAGGAGCAGTATTTGCAATTTTAGCAGGAGTTACCCATTGATTTCCACTCTTTTTTGGAACTTCTATAAATCCAAAATGACTAAAAATTCATTTCCTAATTATATTTATTGGAGTAAATACCACTTTTTTCCCTCAACACTTTTTAGGTTTAAGAGGAATACCACGACGATATTCAGACTATCCAGACGCCTTTACAACCTGAAATATTATTTCTTCCTTAGGTTCTCTTCTATCATTTATTGCTGTTATAGGATTTATTTTCATTATATGAGAATCTATAACCAGAAAACGACCAATTATCTTCTCTGACCATCTTCCCTCATCAGCAGAATGACATCACAATATTCCACCAGCAGATCATACATATAATCAATTAACATTATTAATTAAATAACCAATGGCAACCTGATCTCACCTTTTATTTCAAGATAGAGCTTCACCAACTATAGAACAAATAATTTTCTTTCATGATCATTCTATAATTATCCTAACTCTTATTACAACTTTAGTAGGTTACATAATAATAAATATTATATATAACTCATTTACTAATCGAGTCCTTCTAGAAGGTCAAGAAATTGAAACCTTTTGAACCATCATTCCAGCATTAATATTAATTTTCATTGCCCTTCCTTCACTTCGTCTCCTTTATTTAATAGATGAAATTAATAATCCAACCTTAACTATAAAAACAATTGGTCATCAATGATACTGATCTTATGAATATTCAGATTTTACTTCAATTGAATTTGACTCTTATATAATTCCTAACTTAATAACAGATCCTTCTTCATTTCGTCTTCTTGATGTTGATAATCGCACTATTTTACCTATGAATACACAAATTCGAATTATAATCACAGCAGCTGATGTAATCCATGCATGAACAATCCCAGCTTTAGGAATAAAAATTGATGCAATTCCAGGGCGCCTTAATCAAGCATCTACCATAATCAATCGTCCAGGCCTCTTTTTTGGTCAATGCTCAGAAATCTGTGGTGCTAATCATAGATTTATACCTATTGTTATTGAAAGTGTTAACACTAATACCTTTATTAAATGAATAAACTCAATTTTATAATCACTAAGTGACTGAAAAGAAAGTAATGGTCTCTTAAACCAAACTATAGTAATAATCGCTTACTCTTAGTGAAAAGATTAGTTAAATATTAACATTAGCATGTCAAGCTAAAATTGCCAATATGGCATCTTTTAATTCCACAAATAGCTCCACTTAATTGAATGTTTATAACAATTTTTTTTAGTTTTTCACTTTTAATTTCAATAATAATTTTATTTTGAAACTCTTTTTTACCCCCTAAAAAACTTTTTTTATTATCAAACATTAATAAAACTCTATGAAAATGATAACAAATTTATTTTCCATTTTTGATCCTTCTACCTCTAATTCTTTGTCCCTTAATTGATTAAGAACCATTTTATTTATTTTGTTCACTCCTTGTATATATTGAATAATTCCATCCCGTTATCAAATATTAATTTCAAAAATATTTTTAATCTTAAATAAAGAATTTTCTATTTTATTATCCACTTCAAAAAAACCAGGAATAACTTTTATACTAATTTCCTTATTTTGATTTATTTTAATAAACAATTTTATAGGATTAATACCTTATATTTTTACATCCACTAGTCATATTATAATAACTTTATCATTAGCTTTTCCAGCTTGAATAACAATTATAATTTTTGGTTGATTAAATAATACAAATCATATATTCTCACATTTAGTTCCCCAAGGAACTCCATCAACTCTTATAGTATTTATAGTATGTATCGAAACCATTAGAAATTTAATTCGTCCAATTACTTTATCAATTCGATTAGCCGCTAATATAATTGCTGGCCATCTACTAATAACACTTTTAAGAAATAGAGCAGTTATATCTAACATTTTTCCAATTATCTCTATTTCTATAGCTCAAATCACATTACTATTACTCGAAATAGCAGTAGCATTTATTCAAGCCTACGTATTTGTAGTTCTAACATCTTTATACTCAACAGAAATTCACTAATGATAAATCACACTCATCCATTTCATATAGTTGATCAAAGTCCCTGACCATTAACAGGAGCTTTAAGAGCTTTAACCTTAACAACAGGTTTAATCAAATGATTTCATATAATAAATCCAACATTATTAATTTTAGGATTCACTATTATATTAATAACTATAATTCAATGATGACGAGATATTATTCGAGAAGCTACCTATCAAGGAAATCATACTTCTAAAGTTATTTTAGGTCTGCGTTGAGGTATAATTTTATTCATTATCTCAGAAATTTTATTTTTCGTTTCATTTTTCTGAGCTTTTTTTCATAGAAGCCTTTCCCCAAGAATTGAATTAGGTTCATCATGACCACCAACAGGAATTTATCCTTTTAATCCTTTTCAAATTCCTTTACTTAATACCGCAATTTTACTTTCATCAGGAGTTACTATTACCTGAGCTCATCATAGAATTATAGAAAATAATTATATACAATCAGTTCAAGCCTTATTTTTAACAGTTATTTTAGGAATTTATTTTACTTCTCTCCAAGCATGGGAATACTGAGAAGCTCCATTTTCTATTTCCGACTCAGCCTACGGAACAACATTTTTCGTAGCTACAGGATTTCATGGTCTTCACGTAATTATTGGAACCTCCTTCTTATTCATTTGTTTATTTCGACTTTTAAGTTTTCATTTTTCACCAAATCATCATTTTGGATTTGAAGCCGCCGCTTGATATTGACATTTTGTTGATGTAGTTTGACTTTTCCTTTTCATTTCAATTTACTGATGAGGCTCTTATCTTTTTAGTATAATAGTACATTTAGCTTCCAACTAAAAAGTTTAATAAAATTAAAAAAGATAATTAAAATTACTTTACTTATATGTCTTTTCTCTCTTTTCTTAAGATTTATTCTCAGTTTAATTTCAATAACAATTTCAAAAAAAACAATATTAGACAAAGAAAAATTATCCCCATTTGAATGTGGTTTTAATCCTTTCTCTTCTTCTCGAATTCCTTTTTCTCTTCGATTTTTTTTAATTTCAATCATTTTCCTAATTTTTGATGTTGAAATTGCTCTTCTTCTTCCTATTCCTTTCATTTTATTAACCAAATTTTCTATTTTTACCTTCTCCTTATTCATAATTATTCTTCTAATTGGTTTATTTCATGAATGAAATGAAGGAGCTTTAGAGTGGGCAAATTAATTTTTAAGGTAAGTATTTAAAAATATAAAATCTAATTTGCATTTAGAAATTATTGGCCTAACCAATCTTACCTAAAATAGAAAGCGAAATATTGCATTCAGTTTCGACCTGAAATTTGGTTTATTACCTCTATTTTTAATAGAAGCCAAAATTAGAGGCATCTCACTGTTAATGAGACAACTGAATACTTCTTATTCCTATTAAAGAAATATGTCTGAACTAAAAAGAGCTGCTAACTCTTTTAAAGCGGTTTAATTCCGTTATATTTCTATTTCTATGGTGTAAATTAACACTTAATATTTTCATTATTAAAATGGGAAATTCCCTAGAAATATTTTTTAAAAATATTCTTAGATTTTTTTTATCTCCATAGCATCTTCAATGCAATACTCTCTATAAGCTATAAGAATAATTTATTAAAACCAACAAAGAGAAAATAATAACTCAAATAACCAACGATAATAAATATATTTTTAAATTATTATCTTGAAATCATTGGAAAATTTTTCTTGATTCCCTCATTACACTAAATATACCTTGAGGACCTATAAATTCTCCTCATCTCAAATCACTTTTAACATAATTTTCAAAAATTCCTAATCTTCATAATATTGGATTAGAAGATAATCAAGGTAAAAATCATATTCCCCCAAAAAAATGTTTTATTTTTCCCCCAACATATATATTAAAAATATCTCTTAAATTTCAAATTACCATTCCTAATCACAAACCTAATATTACACAAATAACCCCTATAATCCTATAATAAAAAGAAATAAAAACAAAACAAGGAATAGGAAATAATATTCATATTAAAGCTGATCCTATAATGATAGCCCAAAAAGATAAAAAAATAATAGATTTTCTAATAATTTTCCCCTCACAAAAATTTCTAAAAGGAGGGGAAAAATTACGACCCATTACATAATAAGACAATCGAAAAGTATAACAAGCAGTTAACCCAATAGAAATTAAAAAAAATACAAGAATAAAAAAATTAAAATTACAATAAAATACACTTTCTAAAATTAAATCCTTTGAATAAAAACCTGACAAAAAAGGAATTCCACATAAAGATAAATTTGCTACATTAAAACATGATCTAACTACTGGTCTATATACCACTATTCTTCCTATAAAACGTAAATCCTGTCTTCTTCTTATTCCATGAATAAAAGATCCTGCACATAAAAAAAGAAGAGCTTTAAATAGCGCATGAGTTAATATATGAAAATAAGCTAATTTTCAACAACCAAAAGAAATAGATATTATTATAACTCCTAATTGACTTAATGTTGATAAAGCAATAATTTTCCTTATATCCATTTCATAATTAGCTCCTAACCCAGATATAAACATTGTTAAACAAGAAATAAATATTAAAAAATATGAAAAAATTCCAACCCCAAAATACTGATTAAAACGAATTAATAAATATACACCAGCAGTAACCAAAGTAGATGAATGAACTAAAGCAGAAACAGGAGTAGGAGCTGCTATAGCAGCTGGTAGTCAAGCAGAAAAAGGAATTTGAGCTCTCTTTGTTATTCCTGCTAAAATTACACAACCTCCAATTCAATAAAACTCAATTCCTAATACTGGAAATATTATAAAAGAAAAATAATTTCAATTTCCAAAATTGAATAATCATACAATTCCAATTAAAATTCCAATATCCCCTAAACGATTTGATAACACTGTAATTATACCAGCATTTAAAGACCGATTATTTTGATAATAAATTACTAAACAATAAGAAACTAATCCTAAACCATCTCATCCTAATAAAATTGAAATTAAATTAGGTCTTAAAATTAATAAACCCATTGATAACACAAATAATAAAACAAGATAACAAAATCGATATAAATTTTTATCCCCCATTATATATTCTTCTCTATAAAAAATTACTCTAGAAGAAATTAATATAACAAATGATAAAAACATTAATGATACCCAATCAAAAACTATTATAAATTCAACAGGACAACCATTTATTGAAAATAAATAATACTCAAAAAATAATCCAAAATCAGTTAATAAAAAAAACAAAGATAATAAAAAAAATAAAATAAAAATTAATAATAAAACAAAAGCTCACACTTTAAAAATAGATCAAATCAAGACTTAAGATACTATTGTATTCCTTTAGGACCACAACCTAATATTCTTTCTAAACTACTTAAGTTTTAAAATCAATATGATCATAAATCAAGATTGAACACTAAAAAATTTAATGGCACAAAATGTAATAATAAAAGAATATACTCTCGAACCTTAATTTCATTAAAAGGAAATATTATTCATCTCTTACCATGTTGAGTAGATGAAAATATAAATAAAGAGTAACAAGCAGAAAAAAAAGATAATAAAATTAAGCAAATTATAGTTCATCGTCTTCATCTAATTATTCTTATTATTAAAAAAATTTCACCAAATAAATTTATTGAAGGAGGTGCCGCTATATTAAACACACAAAATAAAAACCATCATATAGCCAATATAGGAAAAATTCTTATTAATCCTTTTAAAACTATTAATCTACGAGAATAAAAACGTTCATAAACTAAATTTGCTAAACAAAACAAAGCAGAAGAACATAAACCATGAGCAATTATTAATAAAAGTGCTCCTCTACAACCTCATCTATTTAAAGTAATAATTCCTCCTATTACTATTCCTATATGCCCAACAGAAGAATAAGCAATTAAAGATTTTAAATCAACCTGACGTAAACAAATAAATCTAGTAAATAATCCTCCTATTAAACCCACTCTTAATAAAAATCCCCCACTATAAATTACAAAATTTTGAAATAAAAACAAAACACGAAATAATCCATAACCTCCTAATTTTAATAAAATTCCCGCTAAAATTATTGACCCCGCAATAGGAGCCTCCACATGAGCTTTAGGGAGTCATAAATGTAACAAAAACACTGGTAATTTTACTAAAAAAGCAATAATAAAAATAAAAAATCAAATTATTTCTATTTCTCTTCCATTTAATATTAAAACATAATATACTATACTTCCCCTTTTTCCATATAAGTTTAAAATTCCTACTAATAAAGGTAGAGAAGCACATAAAGTATAAAAAAATATATAAATCCCAGCTTGAAGACGTTCAGGTTGTCCACCTCAACCAATAATTAATAAAAAAGTAGGAACTAATACACATTCAAAAAAAACATAAAATATTAATAAATCTAAACAACCAAAACTTAAAAACAAAAAAATTAAAATTAAAATCACCAAAAAAGAAAACTTTTCCCTATCAAAATTATTTATATAAATTTTATATCTAGCTAACAACATTAAAGAACAAATTCAACAAGATAATCTAATTAACGAAAATCTTAACAAATCACCACCTATTATTACAGATAAACATCTAAATCTTCTAAAACAATAAATAAAAAAAATTCTCAAAAAACTTAAAAAAAATAATCCACATTGAACTACTTCTCAGGAAAAAATCATTGTACATAATCTCAATATACATATACATATAAACATACCTAACATTCTAATAACTTTATATTAAAAAAATAATCATTCCCATGTGACCGCACAATTAAAACAAGAATTCTTAAACCTAGTCTTCTCTCGCACACTACTATAGTTAAAAAATATAATAAAAATCTCTCCTCTCCTAATCTCCCTCTAACTAAAAAAACCAATATCAAAAATCTCCCTAATATTATTAATTCCAATCTTAATAGTATAGATAATAAATGTTTACGATTCATTAAAAATCTTAAAAATCCAAAAAAAAAAACAATTATTCCTAATATTATTATATTAAAGCTCTCTATCATTAGTTTTAGTAGTTTAGATAAAACCTCGGTCTTGTAAATCGAAAAAAGGTAATTTTCCTCTAAAACATTCAAAAAAAGAAAATTTCTATCACTGATCCCCAAAATCAATATTTTCATCTTAAACTATTTTCTGAAAATCACAAAAATTATCATTACACTAATATTAAATTTATCTTTCACATTTTTTATTACTTCTCATCCCATTATAATAATCCTAAATCTAATTATTCTAACAATTTTATCTAGATTATTAACAACACTCTTTATAAAAATCTCATGATTTTCATATATCCTTTTCCTAATTATATTAGGAGGAATATTAGTAGTTTTTATTTACATTACAAGTCTCGCTCCAAACGAACCATTCAAATTATCTTTAATTACAATAATTTTAATAACAAGATCATTTCCATTAGTTCTTTCATCATATAACTACATATTTCATTATAAATCCACTATATTTAAACTTTCCATTACAAACATATTCTCATCATTATCATTATTAACCACTATTTTATTAGTATCTTTTTTACTAATTACTTTAATCGCAGTAGTTAAAATTTCAAAAATTTCGCAAGGTCCAATTCAACTAACCTAATGACAACTCCAATTCGAAAAATTCACCCTTTATTTAAAATTATTAATTCATCCCTTATTGATCTTCCCTCTCCTTCAAATATTTCATACTTATGAAATTTTGGATCTCTCTTAGGACTTTGTTTACTTATTCAAATCATAACAGGAATCTTCTTATCAATACATTATTCATCTGATATTTCCTTAGCTTTCTCAAGAATTTCTCATATCTGCCGAGATGTTAATTATGGATGATTATTTCGAACTATTCATGCTAATGGAGCATCATTCTTTTTCATTTGTATTTATATTCACATTGGTCGAGGAATCTATTATGGTTCATTTATAAATAAAATAACCTGAAACTCTGGAATTATTATTTTTCTTTTATCTATAGCAACAGCTTTCCTTGGTTATGTTCTCCCCTGAGGTCAAATATCATTCTGAGGAGCCACAGTAATTACTAATTTAGTTTCAGCTATTCCATATATTGGTCAAACATTAGTCCAATGACTATGAGGAGGATTTTCTGTCAATAATGCTACCTTAACACGATTTTTCACTTTACATTTTCTACTCCCATTCATTCTCCTAATAATATTAATATTACATCTTTTATTTCTTCATCAACTCGGCTCTAATAATCCTTTAGGAATTAATAGAAATTTAGACAAAATTCCATTTCATCCATATTTTTCATCCAAAGATATTTTTGGATTTTTAGTTATATTAATAATATTTTCAATATTCCTTTTATCTAATCCTTATTTCTTAAGCGATCCTGAAAATTTTTCTAATGCTAATCCATTAGTAACCCCAATTCACATTCAACCAGAATGATATTTCTTATTTGCCTATGCAATTTTACGATCAATCCCTAATAAGCTAGGGGGAGTAATTGCTTTAATTTCATCTATTTTAATTTTATTTATTATTCCATTAACAAATAAATCAAAATTTCGAAGTTTTCAATTTTATCCCATTAATCAATTCGTATTCTGAATTTTCTTTATTGTATTTATTCTTCTTACATGAATCGGTGCACGCCCTGTTGAAGAACCTTACGAAAATATAGGCCAAATCCTAACCTTTTTATATTTCTTATACTTTTTCATTAACCCTTTATTCCAAAAACTTTGAGACACTTTATGACTATTTAGCTATAAAATAAGCTTTTGTTTTGAAAACAAAAAAAAGAATTTAAACCTTCTAATAGTCTATTTCTAAATTATATGCATATAATAACAAAACCATAACAAACCCCAAAAGAAAATAATAAATAATTTAATGCTAATGGTAAATAAATCCTTCATGCCAATCTCATTAATTTATCATATCGAAATCGAGGGAAAGTTCCTCGAATTCATAAAAACAATATTCTTAAGCATATAATTTTTACCACTAATCCACTTATTATTCCCCCAAAAAACAAAAATACTCTAATTAATCTTATAAATATAATATTTCCATATTCCGCTATAAAAATTAAAGCAAATCCTCCTCTTCTATATTCCACATTAAATCCTGACACTAATTCGGATTCTCCTTCCGCAAAATCAAAAGGAGATCGATTAGTTTCAGCTAAACAAGAAGAAAATCAAACCAAAAATAAAGGGAAAAATCCCCATACTAATCATCAATTTTCTTGATTCTCTCTCAACCTTACTAAATCATATCTTTCAACTATTACAACACAAGTTAATAAAATTAAAGCCAAACTAACTTCATAAGAAATAGTTTGAGCAACCGCACGATAAGCCCCTAATATTGCATATTTTGAATTAGAAGATCATCCCGCTCCTATTAAAGTATAAACTCTTAATCTAGACACGCATAAAAAAAATAAAAGACCTAACTCAAAATCAATTAAATTAAAAAAAATAGGAAAAACTATTCAAAAACACAACGCCAAACCTAATCTAAAAACCGGTCTAAAAAAATATATTAAAAAATTTGATAAATAAGGTAAACTTTGCTCCTTTCTAAATAGTTTAATAGCATCAGAAAATGGTTGAAGAATCCCAATTATTCCTACTTTATTTGGACCTTTTCGAATTTGAATGTATCCCAAAATTTTACGCTCTAATAAAGTTAAAAAAGCCACTCTTACTAATACACAAATTAAAATAATTAAATATCCAATCATAAAACTAATTATCAACATTAAAGAGAAGATATCCTTCTATAAATGAAGCTTAAATCCATTGCACTAATCTGCCACTTTAATTTATTAATCGAAGAACTAAAACTTCATTGTTAGATTCTAAATCTAATACACTTATCTGCCAGATTAATTATTTTTAAATTAACATTAATAAAACAAACAAAATTTTAATTATTTGGTCCTTTCGTACTAAAATAATTTCAACTTTTACTAAAGATAGAAACCGACCTGGCTCACGCCGGTCTGAACTCAAATCATGTAAAGATTTAAAGGTCGAACAGACCCTCATTTAGAACTTCTTCGCCCTATTGACTCTTTAATTCAACATCGAGGTCGCAAACTTCTTCGCCGATATGAACTCTCCGAAAAAATTACGCTGTTATCCCTATAGTAACTCTTTCTTATTATCATTAAAAATGGATCAAAAATTTACATAAATGTTTTAACTTCTAAAAAAAGATTTTTTTCTTTCTCTACCGCCCCAGTAAAATTCCTCTTATTTTTTATAATGAAAAATATAATAAAAAATAACAAAAATAAAGCTTAATAGGGTCTTCTCGTCCCTTAGTAAAATTTTAGCCTTTTCACTAAAAAGTAAACTTTAAAAACTAAAACTAAGACAGACTTTTTTCGTCCAACCATTCATTCCAGCCTTCAATTAAAAAGCAAATGATTATGCTACCTTCGCACGGTCAATATACCGCGGCCATTTAATTTTTCATCATTGGGCAGATCAGATTTTTTATTCACAACAAAAAACCATGTTTTTGATAAACAGGCGAAAAAAATTTTTGCTGAATTCCTTAATTTAATTTCTTATCCTTATTTTCTCAATACTATTTTCTAAACTAATACATTTTCTCTTCATTCTACTAATATAAATATTATAAAAATTTAATAATAATTATAAAAACATCTTTAATACTAATTTAAAAATTAAAAACTATCCAAAAATCCATTATTACATAAAATAAGCACTTCTAAATCTCCTTATAATTTAATTTTCAACTATTATAAATTTACTAAAAGATTATCCCTTTAGTACTCACTTCCTGAAAAACAAAAATAAAAAAAACTACATTTATTATCAAAAGCTGAACTAAATTCATTTATTAAAGAACCAAATATAAAAAAAATCGAATAGCATTTCACTTCTATTATAAAATTAATCTTAATTTTGCCACATTAATCCCCACCTTATAATAACTCTTTTTTCTTTGGGAATAATAAATTTATAATTTCTATCATTCACCCCTGATACAAAAGGTACAAGATTTAATCTTTTCTAAAAAATTAATAAATATTTCATTTTATTTCACTTTTCCATTACTGTACTATTTCACTATTATTTTATTTCATTCTTCAATATAAATTACTAAACATAAATATCTTTAAAATATTTTACAAAAATAAAATAATTCTAAATCAGAATAATTAGACTTGCACTAATTCCTCCTCAGTGTAAATGAGTTGCTATCTTTTTAGCCCTACTCTGCCTTTCTAGATACATTTTCCAATACATCTACTATGTTACGACTTATCTCACCTAAAAAGCGAGAGCGACGGGCGATGTGTACATGCTTTAGAGCCACATTCAACTTTACATATCTAATTAAAAATTACTTTCAAATCCACTTTTAATTATTTATTTCAAAATAACATCCATATTAATAAATTAATTGTAATCCACTTCAACCTTTATTATAAGCTGCACCTTGACCTGACATCAAAAAATTAATTTTTCATGATAACTTTCTCTCTAAAAAGGTTATCTAAGACGGCGATATACAAACTGAATTAACAAAATAAAGTTAAATTAAACGAGGACTATCGATTACAGAGCAGATTCCTCTGAACAGCTTAAAGCACCGCCAAATTTTTTAGGTTTCATGAACAACAACTACTACCCTAATTTCATTTTACACCTTAAAATAACAGGGTATCTAATCCTGGTTTAAAATTAAAGCTACAAAAAAATAAAATAAATTCATCATCTTAAATTATAAAAATTTCACCTTTTCAATTAAATAAAATAAATTTTTAAAAAATCTATATTTCCAAAATCTAACAACTTAACTTAAGTTTATTGTCTAACCGCGGTAGCTGGCACAATTTTGACCAACCTAATCATAAATTACTAAATCTTACTTCAATAAATTATTTAAAATTAAATACTACAAATAAAATAAAAAAAAAATTAATTTCATTTATTAAGAAATCTAAGTATAATTATATTATTCATATAGCTAAGAAAAAACTAAAATCAAATTTTATTATTCTAGTATAATACATGGAAAATTTTTTATTATTTCTACTTTTTTTTAATTTTAGTAGAAATAACATTTTTTCATCTATGTTATTTTAAGATAAATTTATATTTATAAATTTATATCCGAGTAAAAAAATACATCTATATAAATAATAAATAGATGTATACATGAGTGCGAACATGTATTCAGTTCTCTTATAAATTTATAATTTAAAGATTTTTTGTTTGGCGAATGATATGCCGTAGATGTAATTAAGGAGACATAATTTAATACTCTTTAATTATAAATTTAAGATATAATTGTAAATAAATATCGATTTGTTATAATTGTGATAATAACTTAAACAAAATAAATAATGTAAATAATTAATTTATTTATAAAATAAAATATCTTTA